>NC_088413.1:2623378-2830878 GCF_034236695.1 Oncorhynchus nerka | reverse complement strand
GCTATAGAAACAGATAATGATCGTAATAAACCCCAGGAAGAGAAGCTGCTGCTATAGAAACAGATAATGATCGTAATAAACCCCAGGAAGAGAAGCTGCTGCTATAGAAACAGATAATGATCCTAATAAACCCCAGGAAGAGTAGCTGCTGCTATAGAAACAGATAATGATCCTAATAAACCCCAGGAAGAGTAGCTGCTGCTATAGAAACAGATAATGATCCTAATAAACCCCAGGAAGAGTAGCTGCTGCTATAGAAACAGATAATGATCCTAATAAACCCCAGGAAGAGTAGCTGCTGCTATAGAAACAGATAATGATCCTAATAAACCCCAGTAAGAGAAGCTGCTGCTATAGAAACAGATAATGATCCTGATAAACCCCAGGAAGAGTAGCTGCTGCTATAGAAACAGATAATGATCCTAATAAACCCCAGGAAGAGTAGCTGTTGCTATAGAAACAGATAATGATCCTAATAAACCCCAGGAAGAGTAGCTGCTGCTATAGAAACAGATAATGATCCTAATAAACCCCAGGAAGAGTCACTGCTGCTATAGAAACAGATAATGATCCTAATAAACCCCAGGAAGAGTAGCTGCTGCTATAGAAACAGATAATGATCCTAATAAACCCCAGGAAGAGTCACTGCTGCTATAGAAACAGATAATGATCCTAATAAACCCCAGGAAGAGTAGCTGCTGCTGTAGAAACAGATAATGATCCTAATAAACCCCAGGAAAAGTAGCTGCTGCTATAGAAACAGATAATGATCCTAATAAACCCCAGGAAGAGAAGCTGCTGCTATAGAAACAGATAATGATCCTAATAAACCCCAGGATGAGTAGCTGCTGCTATTAGAAACAGATAATGATCCTAATAAACCCCAGGAAGAGTAGCTGCTGCTATAGAAACAGATAATGATCCTAATAAACCCCAGGAAGAGTCACTGCTGCTATAGAAACAGATAATGATCGTAATAAACCCCAGGAAAAGTAGCTGCTGCTGTAGAAACAGATAATGATCGTAATAAACCCCAGGAAGAGTCACTGCTGCTATAGAAACAGATAATGATCCTAATAAACCCCAGGAAGAGTTGCTGCTGCTTTAGAAACAGATAATGATCCTAATAAACCCCAGGAAGAGTAGCTGCTGCTATAGAAACAGATAATGGGGATCCTAATAAACCCCAGGAAGAGTAGCTGCTGCTATAGAAACAGATAATGATCCTAATAAACCCCAGGAAGAGTAGCTGCTGCTATAGAAACAGATAATGATCCTAATAAACCCCAGGAAGAGTCACTGCTGCTATAGAAACAGATAATGATCCTAATAAACCCCAGGAAGAGTCACTGCTGCTATAGAAACAGATAATGATCCTAATAAAGCCCAGGAAGAGTAGCTGCTGCTTTAGAAACAGATAATGATCCTAATAAACCCCAGGAAGAGTAGCTGCTGCTATAGAAACAGATAATGATCCTAATAAACCCCAGGAAGAGAAGCTGCTGCTATAGAAACAGATAATGATCCTAATAAACCCCAGGAAGAGAAGCTGCTGCTATAGAAACAGATAATGATCCTAATAAACCCCAGGAAGAGAAGCTGTTGCTATAGAAACAGATAATGATCCTAATAAACCCCAGGAAGAGTAGCTGCTGCTATAGAAACAGATAATGATCCTAATAAACCCCAGGAAGAGAAGCTGCTGCTATAGAAACAGATAATGATCCTAATAAACCCCAGGAAGAGTAGCTGCTGCTATAGAAACAGATAATGATCCTAATAAACCCCAGGTAGAGTAGCTGCTGCTATAGAAACAGATAATGATCGTAATAAACCCCAGGAAGAGAAGCTGCTGCTATAGAAACAGATAATGATCCTAATAAACCCCAGGAAGAGTAGCTGCTGCTATAGAAACAGATAATGATCCTAATAAACCCCAGGAAGAGTAGCTGCTGCTATAGAAACAGATAATGATCCTAATAAACCCCAGGAAGAGTAGCTGCTGCTATAGAAACAGATAATGATCCTATTAAACCCCAGGAAGTGTAGCTGCTGCTATAGAAACAGATAATGATCCTAATAAACCCCAGGAAGAGTAGCTGCTGCTATAGAAACAGATAATGATCCTAATAAACCCCAGGAAGAGTAGCTGCTGCTATAGAAACAGATAATGATCCTAATAAACCCCAGGAAGAGTAGCTGCTGCTATAGAAACAGATAATGATCCTAATAAACCCCAGGAAGCGTAGCTGCTGCTATAGAAACAGATAATGATCCTAATAAACCCCAGGAAGAGTAGCTGCTGCTATAGAAACAGATAATGATCCTAATAAACCCCAGGAAGAGTAGCTGCTGCTATAGAAACAGATAATGATCCTAATAAACCCCAGGAAGAGTAGCTGCTGCTATAGAAACAGATAATGATCGTAATAAACCCCAGGAAGAGAAGCTGCTGCTATAGAAACAGATAATGATCCTGATAAACCCCAGGAAGAGTAGCTGCTGCTATAGAAACAGATAATGATCCTAATAAACCCCAGGAAGAGAAGCTGCTGCTTTAGAAACAGATAATGATCCTAATAAACCCCAGGAAGAGTCACTGCTGCTATAGAAACAGATAATGATCCTAATAAACCCCAGGAAGAGTAGCTGCTGCTATAGAAACAGATAATGATCGTAATAAACCCCAGGAAGAGAAGCTGCTGCTATAGAAACAGATAATGATCGTAATAAACCCCAGGAAGAGAAGCTGCTGCTATAGAAACAGATAATGATCCTAATAAACCCCAGGAAGAGTAGCTGCTGCTATAGAAACAGATAATGATCCTAATAAACCCCAGGAAGAGTAGCTGCTGCTATAGAAACAGATAATGATCCTAATAAACCCCAGGAAGAGTAGCTGCTGCTATAGAAACAGATAATGATCCTAATAAACCCCAGGAAGAGTAGCTGCTGCTATAGAAACAGATAATGATCCTAATAAACCCCAGGAAGAGAAGCTGCTGCTATAGAAACAGATAATGATCCTGATAAACCCCAGGAAGAGTAGCTGCTGCTATAGAAACAGATAATGATCCTAATAAACCCCAGGAAGAGTAGCTGTTGCTATAGAAACAGATAATGATCCTAATAAACCCCAGGAAGAGTAGCTGCTGCTATAGAAACAGATAATGATCCTAATAAACCCCAGGAAGAGTCACTGCTGCTATAGAAACAGATAATGATCCTAATAAACCCCAGGAAGAGTAGCTGCTGCTATAGAAACAGATAATGATCCTAATAAACCCCAGGAAGAGTCACTGCTGCTATAGAAACAGATAATGATCCTAATAAACCCCAGGAAGAGTAGCTGCTGCTGTAGAAACAGATAATGATCCTAATAAACCCCAGGAAAAGTAGCTGCTGCTATAGAAACAGATAATGATCCTAATAAACCCCAGGAAGAGAAGCTGCTGCTATAGAAACAGATAATGATCCTAATAAACCCCAGGATGAGTAGCTGCTGCTATTAGAAACAGATAATGATCCTAATAAACCCCAGGAAGAGTAGCTGCTGCTATAGAAACAGATAATGATCCTAATAAACCCCAGGAAGAGTCACTGCTGCTATAGAAACAGATAATGATCGTAATAAACCCCAGGAAAAGTAGCTGCTGCTGTAGAAACAGATAATGATCGTAATAAACCCCAGGAAGAGTCACTGCTGCTATAGAAACAGATAATGATCCTAATAAACCCCAGGAAGAGTTGCTGCTGCTTTAGAAACAGATAATGATCCTAATAAACCCCAGGAAGAGTAGCTGCTGCTATAGAAACAGATAATGGGGATCCTAATAAACCCCAGGAAGAGTAGCTGCTGCTATAGAAACAGATAATGATCCTAATAAACCCCAGGAAGAGTAGCTGCTGCTATAGAAACAGATAATGATCCTAATAAACCCCAGGAAGAGTCACTGCTGCTATAGAAACAGATAATGATCCTAATAAACCCCAGGAAGAGTCACTGCTGCTATAGAAACAGATAATGATCCTAATAAAGCCCAGGAAGAGTAGCTGCTGCTTTAGAAACAGATAATGATCCTAATAAACCCCAGGAAGAGTAGCTGCTGCTATAGAAACAGATAATGATCCTAATAAACCCCAGGAAGAGAAGCTGCTGCTATAGAAACAGATAATGATCCTAATAAACCCCAGGAAGAGAAGCTGCTGCTATAGAAACAGATAATGATCCTAATAAACCCCAGGAAGAGAAGCTGTTGCTATAGAAACAGATAATGATCCTAATAAACCCCAGGAAGAGTAGCTGCTGCTATAGAAACAGATAATGATCCTAATAAACCCCAGGAAGAGAAGCTGCTGCTATAGAAACAGATAATGATCCTAATAAACCCCAGGAAGAGTAGCTGCTGCTATAGAAACAGATAATGATCCTAATAAACCCCAGGTAGAGTAGCTGCTGCTATAGAAACAGATAATGATCCTAATAAACCCCAGGAAGAGTAGCTGCTGCTATAGAAACAGATAATGATCCTAATAAACCCCAGGAAGAGTAGCTGCTGCTATAGAAACAGATAATGATCCTAATAAACCCCAGGAAGAGAAGCTGCTGCTATAGAAACAGATAATGATCATAATAAACCCCAGGAAGAGAAGCTGCTGCTATAGAAACAGATAATGATCCTAATAAACCCCAGGAAGAGTAGCTGCTGCTATAGAAACAGATAATGATCCTAATAAACCCCAGGAAGAGAAGCTGCTGCTTTAGAAACAGATAATGATCCTAATAAACCCCAGGAAGAGTCACTGCTGCTATAGAAACAGATAATGATCCTAATAAACCCCAGGAAGAGTAGCTGCTGCTATAGAAACAGATAATGATCGTAATAAACCCCAGGAAGAGAAGCTGCTGCTATAGAAACAGATAATGATCGTAATAAACCCCAGGAAGAGAAGCTGCTGCTATAGAAACAGATAATGATCCTAATAAACCCCAGGAAGAGTAGCTGCTGCTATAGAAACAGATAATGATCCTAATAAACCCCAGGAAGAGTAGCTGCTGCTATAGAAACAGATAATGATCCTAATAAACCCCAGGAAGAGTCACTGCTGCTATAGAAACAGATAATGATCCTAATAAACCCCAGGAAGAGTAGCTGCTGCTGTAGAAACAGATAATGATCCTAATAAACCCCAGGAAAAGTAGCTGCTGCTATAGAAACAGATAATGATCCTAATAAACCCCAGGAAGAGAAGCTGCTGCTATAGAAACAGATAATGATCCTAATAAACCCCAGGATGAGTAGCTGCTGCTATTAGAAACAGATAATGATCCTAATAAACCCCAGGAAGAGTAGCTGCTGCTATAGAAACAGATAATGATCCTAATAAACCCCAGGAAGAGTCACTGCTGCTATAGAAACAGATAATGATCGTAATAAACCCCAGGAAAAGTAGCTGCTGCTGTAGAAACAGATAATGATCGTAATAAACCCCAGGAAGAGTAGCTGCTGCTATAGAAACAGATAATGATCCTAATAAACCCCAGGAAGAGTTGCTGCTGCTTTAGAAACAGATAATGATCCTAATAAACCCCAGGAAGAGAAGCTGCTGCTATAGAAACAGATAATGATCGTAATAAACCCCAGGAAGAGAAGCTGCTGCTATAGAAACAGATAATGATCCTAATAAACCCCAGGAAGAGTAGCTGCTGCTATAGAAACAGATAATGATCCTAATAAACCCCAGGAAGAGTAGCTGCTGCTATAGAAACAGATAATGATCCTAATAAACCCCAGGAAGAGAAGCTGCTGCTATAGAAACAGATAATGATCCTAATAAACCCCAGGTAGAGTAGCTGCTGCTATAGAAACAGATAATGATCCTAATAAACCCCAGGAAGAGTAGCTGCTGCTTTAGAAACAGATAATGATCCTAATAAACCCCAGGAAGAGTAGCTGCTGCTATAGAAACAGATAATGATCCTAATAAACCCCAGGAAGAGTAGCTGCTGCTATAGAAACAGATAATGATCCTAATAAACCCCAGGAAGAGAAGCTGTTGCTATAGAAACAGATAATGATCCTAATAAACTCCAGGAAGAGTAGCTGCTGCTATAGAAACAGATAATGATCCTAATAAACCCCAGGAAGAGTAGCTGCTGCTATAGAAACAGATAATGATCCTAATAAACCCCAGGAAGAGTAGCTGCTGCTATAGAAACAGATAATGATCCTAATAAACCCCAGGAAGAGAAGCTGCTGCTTTAGAAACAGATAATGATCCTAATAAACCCCAGGAAGAGTCACTGCTGCTATAGAAACAGATAATGATCCTAATAAACCCCAGGAAGAGTAGCTGCTGCTATAGAAACAGATAATGATCCTAATAAACCCCAGGAAGAGTAGCTGCTGCTATAGAAACAGATAATGATCCTAATAAACCCCAGGAAGAGAAGCTGTTGCTATAGAAACAGATAATGATCCTAATAAACTCCAGGAAGAGTAGCTGCTGCTATAGAAACAGATAATGATCATAATAAACCCCAGGAAGAGAAGCTGCTGCTATAGAAACAGATAATGATCCTAATAAACCCCAGGAAGAGTAGCTGCTGCTATAGAAACAGATAATGATCCTAATAAACCCCAGGAAGAGAAGCTGCTGCTTTAGAAACAGATAATGATCCTAATAAACCCCAGGAAGAGTCACTGCTGCTATAGAAACAGATAATGATCCTAATAAACCCCAGGAAGAGTAGCTGCTGCTATAGAAACAGATAATGATCGTAATAAACCCCAGGAAGAGAAGCTGCTGCTATAGAAACAGATAATGATCGTAATAAACCCCAGGAAGAGAAGCTGCTGCTATAGAAACAGATAATGATCCTAATAAACCCCAGGAAGAGTAGCTGCTGCTATAGAAACAGATAATGATCCTAATAAACCCCAGGAAGAGTAGCTGCTGCTATAGAAACAGATAATGATCCTAATAAACCCCAGGAAGAGTAGCTGCTGCTATAGAAACAGATAATGATCCTAATAAACCCCAGGAAGAGTAGCCGCTGCTATAGAAACAGATAATGATCCTAATAAACCCCAGGAAGAGAAGCTGCTGCTATAGAAACAGATAATGATCCTGATAAACCCCAGGAAGAGTAGCTGCTGCTATAGAAACAGATAATGATCCTAATAAACCCCAGGAAGCGTAGCTGTTGCTATAGAAACAGATAATGATCCTAATAAACCCCAGGAAGAGTAGCTGCTGCTATAGAAACAGATAATGATCCTAATAAACCCCAGGAAGAGTCACTGCTGCTATAGAAACAGATAATGATCCTAATAAACCCCAGGAAGAGTAGCTGCTGCTATAGAAACAGATAATGATCCTAATAAACCCCAGGAAGAGTCACTGCTGCTATAGAAACAGATAATGATCCTAATAAACCCCAGGAAGAGTAGCTGCTGCTGTAGAAACAGATAATGATCCTAATAAACCCCAGGAAAAGTAGCTGCTGCTATAGAAACAGATAATGATCCTAATAAACCCCAGGAAGAGAAGCTGCTGCTATAGAAACAGATAATGATCCTAATAAACCCCAGGATGAGTAGCTGCTGCTATTAGAAACAGATAATGATCCTAATAAACCCCAGGAAGAGTAGCTGCTGCTATAGAAACAGATAATGATCCTAATAAACCCCAGGAAGAGTCACTGCTGCTATAGAAACAGATAATGATCGTAATAAACCCCAGGAAAAGTAGCTGCTGCTGTAGAAACAGATAATGATCGTAATAAACCCCAGGAAGAGTAGCTGCTGCTATAGAAACAGATAATGATCATAATAAACCCCAGGAAGAGAAGCTGCTGCTATAGAAACAGATAATGATCCTAATAAACCCCAGGAAGAGTAGCTGCTGCTAAAGAAACAGATAATGATCCTAATAAACCCCAGGAAGAGAAGCTGCTGCTTTAGAAACAGATAATGATCCTAATAAACCCCAGGAAGAGTCACTGCTGCTATAGAAACAGATAATGATCCTAATAAACCCCAGGAAGAGTAGCTGCTGCTATAGAAACAGATAATGATCGTAATAAACCCCAGGAAGAGAAGCTGCTGCTATAGAAACAGATAATGATCGTAATAAACCCCAGGAAGAGAAGCTGCTGCTATAGAAACAGATAATGATCCTAATAAACCCCAGGAAGAGTAGCTGCTGCTATAGAAACAGATAATGATCCTAATAAACCCCAGGAAGAGTAGCTGCTGCTATAGAAACAGATAATGATCCTAATAAACCCCAGGAAGAGTAGCTGCTGCTATAGAAACAGATAATGATCCTAATAAACCCCAGGAAGAGTAGCTGCTGCTATAGAAACAGATAATGATCCTAATAAACCCCAGGAAGAGAAGCTGCTGCTATAGAAACAGATAATGATCCTGATAAACCCCAGGAAGAGTAGCTGCTGCTATAGAAACAGATAATGATCCTAATAAACCCCAGGAAGAGTAGCTGTTGCTATAGAAACAGATAATGATCCTAATAAACCCCAGGAAGAGTAGCTGCTGCTATAGAAACAGATAATGATCCTAATAAACCCCAGGAAGAGTCACTGCTGCTATAGAAACAGATAATGATCCTAATAAACCCCAGGAAGAGTAGCTGCTGCTATAGAAACAGATAATGATCCTAATAAACCCCAGGAAGAGTCACTGCTGCTATAGAAACAGATAATGATCCTAATAAACCCCAGGAAGAGTAGCTGCTGCTGTAGAAACAGATAATGATCCTAATAAACCCCAGGAAAAGTAGCTGCTGCTATAGAAACAGATAATGATCCTAATAAACCCCAGGAAGAGAAGCTGCTGCTATAGAAACAGATAATGATCCTAATAAACCCCAGGATGAGTAGCTGCTGCTATTAGAAACAGATAATGATCCTAATAAACCCCAGGAAGAGTAGCTGCTGCTATAGAAACAGATAATGATCCTAATAAACCCCAGGAAGAGTCACTGCTGCTATAGAAACAGATAATGATCGTAATAAACCCCAGGAAAAGTAGCTGCTGCTGTAGAAACAGATAATGATCGTAATAAACCCCAGGAAGAGTAGCTGCTGCTATAGAAACAGATAATGATCCTAATAAACCCCAGGAAGAGTTGCTGCTGCTTTAGAAACAGATAATGATCCTAATAAACCCCAGGAAGAGAAGCTGCTGCTATAGAAACAGATAATGATCGTAATAAACCCCAGGAAGAGAAGCTGCTGCTATAGAAACAGATAATGATCCTAATAAACCCCAGGAAGAGTAGCTGCTGCTATAGAAACAGATAATGATCCTAATAAACCCCAGGAAGAGTAGCTGCTGCTATAGAAACAGATAATGATCCTAATAAACCCCAGGAAGAGAAGCTGCTGCTATAGAAACAGATAATGATCCTAATAAACCCCAGGTAGAGTAGCTGCTGCTATAGAAACAGATAATGATCCTAATAAACCCCAGGAAGAGTAGCTGCTGCTTTAGAAACAGATAATGATCCTAATAAACCCCAGGAAGAGTAGCTGCTGCTATAGAAACAGATAATGATCCTAATAAACCCCAGGAAGAGTAGCTGCTGCTATAGAAACAGATAATGATCCTAATAAACCCCAGGAAGAGAAGCTGTTGCTATAGAAACAGATAATGATCCTAATAAACTCCAGGAAGAGTAGCTGCTGCTATAGAAACAGATAATGATCCTAATAAACCCCAGGAAGAGTAGCTGCTGCTATAGAAACAGATAATGATCCTAATAAACCCCAGGAAGAGTAGCTGCTGCTATAGAAACAGATAATGATCCTATTAAACCCCAGGAAGTGTAGCTGCTGCTATAGAAACAGATAATGATCCTAATAAACCCCAGGAAGAGTAGCTGCTGCTATAGAAACAGATAATGATCCTAATAAACCCCAGGAAGAGTAGCTGCTGCTATAGAAACAGATAATGATCCTAATAAACCCCAGGAAGAGTAGCTGCTGCTATAGAAACAGATAATGATCCTAATAAACCCCAGGAAGAGTAGCTGCTTCTATAGAAACAGATAATGATCCTAATAAACCCCAGGAAGAGTAGCTGCTGCTATAGAAACAGATAATGATCCTAATAAACCCCAGGAAGAGTAGCTGCTGCTATAGAAACAGATAATGATCCTAATAAACCCCAGGAAGAGTAGCTGCTGCTATAGAAACAGATAATGATCCTAATAAACCCCAGGAAGCGTAGCTGCTGCTATAGAAACAGATAATGATCCTAATAAACCCCAGGAAGAGTAGCTGCTGCTATAGAAACAGATAATGATCCTAATAAACCCCAGGAAGAGTAGCTGCTGCTATAGAAACAGATAATGATCCTAATAAACCCCAGGAAGAGTAGCTGCTGCTATAGAAACAGATAATGATCGTAATAAACCCCAGGAAGAGAAGCTGCTGCTATAGAAACAGATAATGATCCTGATAAACCCCAGGAAGAGTAGCTGCTGCTATAGAAACAGATAATGATCCTAATAAACCCCAGGAAGAGAAGCTGCTGCTTTAGAAACAGATAATGATCCTAATAAACCCCAGGAAGAGTCACTGCTGCTATAGAAACAGATAATGATCCTAATAAACCCCAGGAAGAGTAGCTGCTGCTATAGAAACAGATAATGATCGTAATAAACCCCAGGAAGAGAAGCTGCTGCTATAGAAACAGATAATGATCGTAATAAACCCCAGGAAGAGAAGCTGCTGCTATAGAAACAGATAATGATCCTAATAAACCCCAGGAAGAGTAGCTGCTGCTATAGAAACAGATAATGATCCTAATAAACCCCAGGAAGAGTAGCTGCTGCTATAGAAACAGATAATGATCCTAATAAACCCCAGGAAGAGTAGCTGCTGCTATAGAAACAGATAATGATCCTAATAAACCCCAGGAAGAGTAGCTGCTGCTATAGAAACAGATAATGATCCTAATAAACCCCAGGAAGAGAAGCTGCTGCTATAGAAACAGATAATGATCCTGATAAACCCCAGGAAGAGTAGCTGCTGCTATAGAAACAGATAATGATCCTAATAAACCCCAGGAAGAGTAGCTGTTGCTATAGAAACAGATAATGATCCTAATAAACCCCAGGAAGAGTAGCTGCTGCTATAGAAACAGATAATGATCCTAATAAACCCCAGGAAGAGTCACTGCTGCTATAGAAACAGATAATGATCCTAATAAACCCCAGGAAGAGTAGCTGCTGCTATAGAAACAGATAATGATCCTAATAAACCCCAGGAAGAGTCACTGCTGCTATAGAAACAGATAATGATCCTAATAAACCCCAGGAAGAGTAGCTGCTGCTGTAGAAACAGATAATGATCCTAATAAACCCCAGGAAAAGTAGCTGCTGCTATAGAAACAGATAATGATCCTAATAAACCCCAGGAAGAGAAGCTGCTGCTATAGAAACAGATAATGATCCTAATAAACCCCAGGATGAGTAGCTGCTGCTATTAGAAACAGATAATGATCCTAATAAACCCCAGGAAGAGTAGCTGCTGCTATAGAAACAGATAATGATCCTAATAAACCCCAGGAAGAGTCACTGCTGCTATAGAAACAGATAATGATCGTAATAAACCCCAGGAAAAGTAGCTGCTGCTGTAGAAACAGATAATGATCGTAATAAACCCCAGGAAGAGTCACTGCTGCTATAGAAACAGATAATGATCCTAATAAACCCCAGGAAGAGTTGCTGCTGCTTTAGAAACAGATAATGATCCTAATAAACCCCAGGAAGAGTAGCTGTTGCTATAGAAACAGATAATGATCCTAATAAACCCCAGGAAGAGTAGCTGCTGCTATAGAAACAGATAATGATCCTAATAAACCCCAGGAAGAGTCACTGCTGCTATAGAAACAGATAATGATCCTAATAAACCCCAGGAAGAGTAGCTGCTGCTATAGAAACAGATAATGATCCCAATAAACCCCAGGAAGAGTCACTGCTGCTATAGAAACAGATAATGATCCTAATAAACCCCAGGAAGAGTAGCTGCTGCTGTAGAAACAGATAATGATCCTAATAAACCCCAGGAAAAGTAGCTGCTGCTATAGAAACAGATAATGATCCTAATAAACCCCAGGAAGAGAAGCTGCTGCTATAGAAACAGATAATGATCCTAATAAACCCCAGGATGAGTAGCTGCTGCTATTAGAAACAGATAATGATCCTAATAAACCCCAGGAAGAGTAGCTGCTGCTATAGAAACAGATAATGATCCTAATAAACCCCAGGAAGAGTCACTGCTGCTATAGAAACAGATAATGATCGTAATAAACCCCAGGAAAAGTAGCTGCTGCTGTAGAAACAGATAATGATCGTAATAAACCCCAGGAAGAGTTGCTGCTGCTTTAGAAACAGATAATGATCCTAATAAACCCCAGGAAGAGTAGCTGCTGCTATAGAAACAGATAATGGGGATCCTAATAAACCCCAGGAAGAGTAGCTGCTGCTATAGAAACAGATAATGATCCTAATAAACCCCAGGAAGAGTAGCTGCTGCTATAGAAACAGATAATGATCCTAATAAACCCCAGGAAGAGTCACTGCTGCTATAGAAACAGATAATGATCCTAATAAACCCCAGGAAGAGTCACTGCTGCTATAGAAACAGATAATGATCCTAATAAAGCCCAGGAAGAGTAGCTGCTGCTTTAGAAACAGATAATGATCCTAATAAAC
Source organism: Oncorhynchus nerka (assembly GCF_034236695.1). Taxonomy (NCBI): domain Eukaryota; kingdom Metazoa; phylum Chordata; class Actinopteri; order Salmoniformes; family Salmonidae; genus Oncorhynchus; species Oncorhynchus nerka. The sequence continues at coordinate 2,818,131 of NC_088413.1, read as the reverse complement.
CCCAGGAAGAGTAGCTGCTGCTATAGAAACAGATAATGATCCTAATAAACCCCAGGAAGAGAAGCTGCTGCTATAGAAACAGATAATGATCCTAATAAACCCCAGGAAGAGAAGCTGCTGCTATAGAAACAGATAATGATCCTAATAAACCCCAGGAAGAGAAGCTGTTGCTATAGAAACAGATAATGATCCTAATAAACCCCAGGAAGAGTAGCTGCTGCTATAGAAACAGATAATGATCCTAATAAACCCCAGGAAGAGAAGCTGCTGCTATAGAAACAGATAATGATCCTAATAAACCCCAGGAAGAGTAGCTGCTGCTATAGAAACAGATAATGATCCTAATAAACCCCAGGTAGAGTAGCTGCTGCTATAGAAACAGATAATGATCCTAATAAACCCCAGGAAGAGTAGCTGCTGCTATAGAAACAGATAATGATCCTAATAAACCCCAGGAAGAGTAGCTGCTGCTATAGAAACAGATAATGATCCTAATAAACCCCAGGAAGAGAAGCTGCTGCTATAGAAACAGATAATGATCATAATAAACCCCAGGAAGAGAAGCTGCTGCTATAGAAACAGATAATGATCCTAATAAACCCCAGGAAGAGTAGCTGCTGCTATAGAAACAGATAATGATCCTAATAAACCCCAGGAAGAGAAGCTGCTGCTTTAGAAACAGAAAATGATCCTAATAAACCCCAGGAAGAGTCACTGCTGCTATAGAAACAGATAATGATCCTAATAAACCCCAGGAAGAGTAGCTGCTGCTATAGAAACAGATAATGATCGTAATAAACCCCAGGAAGAGAAGCTGCTGCTATAGAAACAGATAATGATCGTAATAAACCCCAGGAAGAGAAGCTGCTGCTATAGAAACAGATAATGATCCTAATAAACCCCAGGAAGAGTAGCTGCTGCTATAGAAACAGATAATGATCCTAATAAACCCCAGGAAGAGTAGCTGCTGCTATAGAAACAGATAATGATTCTAATAAACCCCAGGAAGAGTAGCTGCTGCTATAGAAACAGATAATGATCCTAATAAACCCCAGGAAGAGTAGCTGCTGCTATAGAAACAGATAATGATCCTAATAAACCCCAGGAAGAGAAGCTGCTGCTATAGAAACAGATAATGATCCTGATAAACCCCAGGAAGAGTAGCTGCTGCTATAGAAACAGATAATGATCCTAATAAACCCCAGGAAGAGTAGCTGTTGCTATAGAAACAGATAATGATCCTAATAAACCCCAGGAAGAGTAGCTGCTGCTATAGAAACACATAATGATCCTAATAAACCCCAGGAAGAGTCACTGCTGCTATAGAAACAGATAATGATCCTAATAAACCCCAGGAAGAGTAGCTGCTGCTATAGAAACAGATAATGATCCTAATAAACCCCAGGAAGAGTCACTGCTGCTATAGAAACAGATAATGATCCTAATAAACCCCAGGAAGAGTAGCTGCTGCTGTAGAAACAGATAATGATCCTAATAAACCCCAGGAAAAGTAGCTGCTGCTATAGAAACAGATAATGATCCTAATAAACCCCAGGAAGAGAAGCTGCTGCTATAGAAACAGATAATGATCCTAATAAACCCCAGGATGAGTAGCTGCTGCTATTAGAAACAGATAATTATCCTAATAAACCCCAGGAAGAGTAGCTGCTGCTATAGAAACAGATAATGATCCTAATAAACCCCAGGAAGAGTCACTGCTGCTATAGAAACAGATAATGATCGTAATAAACCCCAGGAAAAGTAGCTGCTGCTGTAGAAACAGATAATGATCGTAATAAACCCCAGGAAGAGTAGCTGCTGCTATAGAAACAGATAATGATCCTAATAAACCCCAGGAAGAGTTGCTGCTGCTTTAGAAACAGATAATGATCCTAATAAACCCCAGGAAGAGAAGCTGCTGCTATAGAAACAGATAATGATCGTAATAAACCCCAGGAAGAGAAGCTGCTGCTATAGAAACAGATAATGATCCTAATAAACCCCAGGAAGAGTAGCTGCTGCTATAGAAACAGATAATGATCCTAATAAACCCCAGGAAGAGTAGCTGCTGCTATAGAAACAGATAATGATCCTAATAAACCCCAGGAAGAGTAGCTGCTGCTATAGAAACAGATAATGATCCTAATAAACCCCAGGAAGAGTAGCTGCTGCTATAGAAACAGATAATGATCCTAATAAACCCCAGGAAGAGAAGCTGCTGCTATAGAAACAGATAATGATCCTGATAAACCCCAGGAAGAGTAGCTGCTGCTATAGAAACAGATAATGATCCTAATAAACCCCAGGAAGAGTAGCTGCTGCTGTAGAAACAGATAATGATCCTAATAAACCCCAGGAAAAGTAGCTGCTGCTATAGAAACAGATAATGATCCTAATAAACCCCAGGAAGAGAAGCTGCTGCTATAGAAACAGATAATGATCCTAATAAACCCCAGGATGAGTAGCTGCTGCTATTAGAAACAGATAATGATCCTAATAAACCCCAGGAAGAGTAGCTGCTGCTATAGAAACAGATAATGATCCTAATAAACCCCAGGAAGAGTCACTGCTGCTATAGAAACAGATAATGATCGTAATAAACCCCAGGAAAAGTAGCTGCTGCTGTAGAAACAGATAATGATCGTAATAAACCCCAGGAAAAGAAGCTGCTGCTTTAGAAACAGATAATGATCCTAATAAACCCCAGGAAGAGTTGCTGCTGCTTTAGAAACAGATAATGATCCTAATATACCCCAGGAAGAGTAGCTGCTGCTATAGAAACAGATAATGGGGATCCTAATAAACCCCAGGAAGAGAAGCTGCTGCTATAGAAACAGATAATGGGGTTCCTAATAAACCCCAGGAAGAGTAGCTGCTGCTATAGAAACAGATAATGGGGTTCCTAATAAACCCCAGGAAGAGTAGCTGCTGCTATAGAAACAGATAATGGGGTTCCTAATAAACCCCAGGAAGAGTAGCTGCTGCTATAGAAACAGATAATGATCCTAATAAACCCCAGGAAGAGAAGCTGCTGCTATAGAAACAGATAATGATCCTAATAAACCCCAGGAAGAGAAGCTGTTGCTATAGAAACAGATAATGATCCTAATAAACCCCAGGAAGAGTAGCTGCTGCTATAGAAACAGATAATGATCCTAATAAACCCCAGGAAGAGAAGCTGCTGCTATAGAAACAGATAATGATCCTAATAAACCCCAGGAAGAGTAGCTGCTGCTATAGAAACAGATAATGATCCTAATAAACCCCAGGTAGAGTAGCTGCTGCTATAGAAACAGATAATGATCCTAATAAACCCCAGGAAGAGTCACTGCTGCTATAGAAACAGATAATGATCCTAATAAACTACCATTACACACTGAGTGTACAAAACATGCTCTTTCCATGACACAGACTGACCCTGTGAATCAATGTGAAAGCTATGATCCCTTATTGATGTCACTTGTTAAATCCACTTCAATCAGTGTAGATGAAGGGGAGGAGACAAGTTAAAGAAGGATTTTTAAGCCTTGAGACAATTGAAACACGGATTGTGTGTGAGCCATTCAGAGGATGAATGGGCATGACAAATGGGGTATGGTAGTAGGTGCCAAGGCGCACCGGTTTGAGTGTGTCAAGAACTGCAACGCTGCTGGGTTTTTCCACACTCAACAGTTTCCCGTGTGTATCAAGAATGGTCCACCCCCCAAAGGACATCTCCAGCCAACTTGACACAACTGTGCATTTCAGTCGACATGGGTCAGCATCACTGTGGAATTCTTTCGACACCTTGTAGAGTCCATGCCCCGACAAATTGAGGATGTTCTGAGGACAAAAGGGGGGTGCAACTCAATATCAGGAAGGTGTTCCTAATGTTTTGTACAATCAGTGTATATCATTCATTTAAAAGTTACAAAAAAAAATGTATGTGGAAATCGCAGATTGCCCCTTTATTAAAAAGGTGGATAGCTGACAAAACGCGATCTGATTCAAGTATTAGGCTGCGTTTACACAGGTAGCCCAAATCTGATACTCCGTGTACACAAGGCTATAGATCAATCTATACGTTCTGATACTCAGTGTACACCAGGCTATAGATCAATCTATACGTTCTTTCCCCCAGGAGTCTATAGAGAGCACCAACACCACCATCGAGGACGAGGATGTCAAAGGTAGAGACACTTGTCTGTCCCCTTCTCTCTCTATCTTTGTCTGGCTGTCGCCCTCTCTCTCCTTCCATCTGTCTTTCAAACCTCTCTTTTCACTCTGACCTTCAGCTACCTTCTCCTCTTCCTCCTCCTCCTCTTCCTCCTCCTTCTCCTCTTCCTCTTCTTCCTCCTGCTGATTGAGACTCCATATACATGTACATGATGTATTGATGTATTTATCATTAAACACACTGACCCGTTATCTTTTCTTTCTGTGAATGGAATTATTTTCTACATTTGAAATTCATGTTAACCCCCCACCCCCTACACACACACCTCCTCCTCTTCCTCCTCCTCATGTTAACCCCCCCCCCACCCCCTACACACACACCTCCTCCTCTTCCTCCTCCTCATGTTAACCCCCCACCCCCCACCCCCTACACACACACCTCCTCCTCTTCCTCCTCCTCATGTTAACCCCCCCCACCCCCTACACACACACCTCCTCCTCTTCCTCCTCCTCATGTTAACCCCCCACCCCCCACCCCCTACACACACACCTCCTCCTCTGCCTCCTCCTCATGTTAACCCCCCACCCCCACCCCCTACACACACCTCCTCCTCTTCCTCCTCCTCATGTTAACCCCCCACCCCCACCCCCTACACACACACCTCCTCCTCTTCCTCCTCCTCATGTTAACCCCCCACCCCCCACCCCTACACACACACCTCCTCCTCTTCCTCCTCCTCATGTTAACCCCCCACCCCCACCCCTACACACACACCTCCTCCTCTTCCTCCTCCTCATGTTACCCCCCACCCCCACCCCCCCTACACCTCTTCCTCTTCCTCCTCCTCATGTTAACCCCCCACCTCCCCCCACCCCTACACACACACCTCCTCCTCTTCCTCCTCCTCATGTTAACCCCCCCCACCTCCCCACCCCCTACACACACACCTCCTCCTCTTCCTCCTCCTCATGTTAATTCCCCCCACGTCCCCACCCCCACACACACCCTCCTCCTCTTCCTCCTCCTCATGTTAACCCCCCCCACCTCCCCACCCCTACACACACACCTCCTCCTCTTCCTCCTCCTCATGTTAACCCCCCCCACCCCCACCCCCTACACACACACCTCCTCCTCTTCCTCCTCCTCATGTTAACCCCCCCACCCCCCACCCCCTACACACACACCTCCTCCTCTTCCTCCTCCTCATATGTTAACCCCCCCACCCCCACCCCTACACACACACCTCCTCCTCTTCCTCATGTTAACCCCCCACCCCCCACCCCCTACACACACCTCCTCCTCTTCCTCCTCCTCATGTTAACCCCCCACCCCCACCCCCTACACACACACCTCCTCCTCTTCCTCTTCCTCATGTTAACCCCCCACCCCCCACCCCTACACACACACCTCCTCCTCTTCCTCCTCCTCATGTTAACCCCCCACCCCCCACCCCCTACACACACACCTCCTCCTCTTCCTCATGTTAACCCCCCACCCCCCACCCCCTACACACACACCTCCTCCTCTTCCTCCTCCTCATGTTAACCCCCCACCCCCCACCCCCTACACACACACCTCCTCCTCTTCCTCTTCCTCATGTTAACCCCCCCACCCCCCACCCCCTACACACACACCTCCTCCTCTTCCTCCTCCTCATGTTAACCCCCCTACCCCCCACCCCCTACACACACACGTCCTCCTCTTCCTCCTCCTCATGTTAACCCCCACCCCCCACCCCCTACACACACACCTGCCCTCTCTGCCAGTCCTCTGTTTCGGGAACTTGGTGGGTAGTGTGTGGAGCTCTAAGGGTCGTTCCACTCAGTCCTCTGAGCCCAGGCAGACTCCCTCCTCTTCAGGACAGAGTAAGTCCCCTGGCTATGCCTCCCCCCCGTACCCCAGCCAGTGTCCCACTGGGTCTCTCCTCAACTACTCTGGAGAAACCAGTCCCCCTGTCCACTGTCTCCTGTGTCTCCCCTCAACCACTCCGGAAAAACCTGTCCTCCTGTCCACTGTCTCCTGTGTCTCTCCTCAACCACTCCGGAGAAACCTGTCCCCCTGTCCACTGTCTCCTGGGTCTCCCCTCAACCACTCCGGAGAAACCTGTCCCCCTGTCCACTGTCTCCTGGGTCTCCCCTCAACCACTCCGGAGAAACCAGTCCCCCTGTCCACTGTCTCCTGGGTCTCTCCTCAACCACTCCGGAGAAACCTGTCCCCCTGTCCACTGTCTCCTGTGTCTCCCCTCAACCACTCCGGAGAAACCTGTCCCCCTGTCCACTGTCTCCTGTGTCTCCCCTCAACCACTGCGGAGAAACCTGTCCCCCTGTCCACTGTCTCCTGGGTCTCTCCTCAACCACTCCGGAGAAACCTGTCCCCCTGTCCACTGTCTCCTGTGTCTCCCCTCAACCACTCCGGAGAAACCTGTCCCCCTGTCCACTGTCTCCTGTGTCTCCCCTCAACCACTGCGGAGAAACCTGTCCCCCTGTCCACTGTCTCCTGGGTCTCTCCTCAACCACTTTGGAGAAACCTGTTTCCTGGGTCTCTCCTCAACCACTATGGAGAAACCTGTTTCCTGGGTCTCTCCTCAACCACTCTGGAGAAACCTGTTCACTGTCTCCTGGGTCTCTCCTGAACCACTCTGGAGAAACCTGTCCCCTGCCTCTCCTGAACCACTCTGGAGAAACCTGTCCCCTGCCTCTCCTGAACCACTCTGGAGAAACCTGTCCACTGTCCACTAGCTCTCATCAACCACTCTGGAGAAACCTGTCCACTGTCTCCCGGGTCTCTCCTCAACCACTCAGGAGAAACCTGTCCACTGTCTCCTGGGTCTCTCCTCAACCACTCTGGAGAAACCTGTCCACTGTCTCCTGGGTCTCTCCTCAACCACTCTGGAGAAACCTGTCCCCTGCCTCTCCTCAACCACTCTGGAGAAACCTGTCCACTGTCTCCTGGGTCTCTCCTCAACCACTCTGGAGAAACCTGTCCATTGTCTCCTGGGTCTCTCCTCAACCACTCAGGAGAAACCTGTCCACTGTCTCTCCTCAACCACTCTGGAGAAACCTGTCCACTGTCTCCATGGTGTCTCCTCAACCACTATGGAGAAATCTGTCTCCTGTCCTCTGTCTCCTGGGTCTCCCCTCAACCACTGGTGAACCTGTCTCCTGGGTCTCCCCTCAACCACTGGTGAACCTGTCCCCTGGGTCTCCCCTCAACCACTGGTGAACCTGTCCCCTGGGTCTCTCCTCAACCACTGGTGAACCTGTCCCCTGGGTCTCCCCTCAACCACTGGTGAACCTGTCCCCTGGGTCTCTCCTCAACCACTGGTGAACCTGTCCCCTGGGTCTCTCCTCAACCACTGGTGAACCTGTCTCCTGGGTCTCCCCTCAACCACTGGTGAACCTGTCCCCTGGGTCTCCCCTCAACCACTGGTGAACCTGTCCCCTGGTGAACCTGTCCCCTGGGTCTCCCCTCAACCACTGGTGAACCTGTCTCTTGGGTCTCCCCTCAACCATTCTGGAGAAACCTGTCCCCTGTCCACTCTGTACTGGGTGTCCCTTCTACTCCCTCCTCATCAGGCCAGAGTAAGTCCCCTTTTGTTGGGGTAGAGGTCATGACTATATCCCCACCTCTACCTCCCGTCCCCTCTCTTTAGCCATTCTGGATAAACCTGTTCCTGTTCCTAGTCTCTGTCCCCCTCTACTTCCTCATCAGTCCAGAGTAAGTCCCCTTCTAATGGGGTGGAAACCCTGGCCATGTCTCCTGTACTCCCTGAGCCTCCACTCAACCACTCTGGAGAAACCTGTCTCCTGTCCCTCTGTCATTTCCTCTGTCTCTGTCCCCCTTTCTGTGTCCCCCTGTCTCTGTCCCCCTGTCCCCCTGTCTCTGTGTCCCTGTCCCCATCTCTGTCCTCCTTTCTGTGTCCCCCTGTCTCCTGTCCCTCTTTATCCTGTCCCCATGTCTCATTTCCCCCTGTCTCTGTCCCCCTTTCTGTGTCCCCCCGTCTCTGTCCCCCTGTCTCTGTGTCCCTGTCCCCATCTCTGTCCTCCTTTCTGTGTCCCCCTGTCTCCTGTCCCCATGTCTCATTTCCCCCTGTCTCTGTCCCCCTTTCTGTGTCCCCCTGTCCCCGTCTCTGTCCCCCTGTCTCTGTCCCCCTGTCCATAAACACACACAGTATTTCTGACTGAGCGACTGAGTCAAATGCCGCATTTCCAGGCTGACTACATTCCAGACGCCTGCAGATCTCACAACACCTGGATGGATATTTAACATATCAGCTAACCACACCACATGATATAGTAATCTGATCTATTAACTAACCACATCACATGATGTAGTAATCTGATCTATTAACTAACCACATCACATGATGTAGTAATCTGATCTATTAACTAACCACACCACATTACATTAGTAATCTGATCTATTAACTAACCACATCACATGATGTAGTAATCTGATCTATTAACTAACCACACCACATGATGTAGTGATCTGATCTATTAACTAACCACATCACATGATGTAGTAATCTGATCTATTAACTAACCACACCACATGATGTAGTAATCTGATCTATTAACTAACCACATCACATGATGTAGTAATCTGATCTATTAACTAACCACATCACATGATGTAGTAATCTGATCTATTAACTAACCACATCACATGATGTAGTAATCTGATCTATTAACTAACCACATCACATGATGTAGTAATCTGATCTATTAACTAACCACATCACATGATGTAGTAATCTGATCTATTAACTAACCACATCACAAGGTGTAGTAATCTGATCTATTAACTAACCACATCACATGATGTAGTAATCTGATCTATTAACTAACCACACCACATTACATTAGTAATCTGATCTATTAGCTAACCACATCACATGATGTAGTAATCTGATCTATTAGCTAACCACATCACATGATGTAGTAATCTGATCTATTAGCTAACCACATCACATGATGTAGTAATCTGATCTATTAACTAACCACATCACATGATGTAGTGATCTGATCTATTAACTAACCACACCACATTACATTAGTAATCTGATCTATTAACTAACCACATCACATGATGTAGTGATCTGATCTATTAACTAACCACATCACATGATGTAGTAATCTGATCTATTAACTAACCACATCACATTACATTAGTAATCTGATCTATTAACTAACCACATCACATGATGTAGTAATCTGATCTATTAACTAACCACACCACATTACATTAGTAATCTGATCTATTAACTAACCACATCACATGATGTAGTAATCTGATCTATTAACTAACCACATCACATGATGTAGTAATCTGATCTATTAACTAACCACATCACATGATGTAGTAATCTGATCTATTAACTAACCACATCACATGATGTAGTAATCTGATCTATTAACTAACCACACCACATTACATTAGTAATCTGATCTATTAACTAACCACATCACATGATGTAGTAATCTGATACCCGACTGCGCAGTTGATGACGTGGCCCGCAACCATTGGTTGACGCAATGCAACGTCTGCAATGTAGTCGGATTAGGGTTCCAAGGCCCTTTGGGTTCTGCTGTAAAGTAGTCCACTATGTTGGAACAGGACCAGCAGCCATGATTTAATGTATGTCAGATTGGGTTATGTTGGACTAATGTTGTCCTAAGGTCGTGGTGAGATTGTGGTGAGGTTGTGGTGAGGTTGTGGTCATGTTGTGGTCATGTTGTGTTTGTGTGTTTCCAGCTCGGAAGCAGGAAATCATCAAAGTCACAGAGCAGCTGATCGAATCCATCAACAACGGAGACTTCGAGGCCTACGCGTGAGTCCTGCTCTGTCTGTGTGTGTTTATGGCTAGCACTACGGGTGAGTCCTGCTCTGTCTGTGTGTGTTTAGGGCTAGGATGTGTGTGTGTTTAGGGCTAGCACTACGTGTGAGTCCTGCTCTGTCTGTGTGTGTTTAGGGCTAGCACTACGCGTGAGTCCTGCTCTGTCTGTGTGTTTAGGGCTAGCACTACGCGTGAGTCCTGCAATGTCTGTGTGTGTTTAGGGCTAGCACTACGTGTGAGTCCTGCTCTGTCTGTGTGTTTAGGGTTAGCACTACGCGTGAGTCCTGCTCTGTCTGTGTGTTTAGGGCTAGCACTACGCGTGAGTCCTGCTCTGTCTGTGTGTGTTTAGGGCTAGCACTACGCGTGAGTCCTGCTCTGTCTGTGTGTTTAGGGCTAGCACTACGCGTGAGTCCTGCTCTGTCTGTGTGTGTTTAGGGCTAGGATGTGTGTGTGTTTAGGGCTAGCACTACGTGTGAGTCCTGCTCTGTCTGTGTGTGTTTAGGGCTAGCACTACGCGTGAGTCCTGCTCTGTCTGTGTGTGTTTAGAACTAGTAGTTCACTATATAGGGAATAGGGCTCTGGTCACAAGTAGTTCACTATATAGGGAATAGGGCTCTGGTCACTAGTAGTTCACTATATAGGGAATAGGGCTCTGTTCACTAGTAGGTCACTATATAGGCAATAGGGCTCTGGTCACAAGTAGTTCACTATATAGGGAATAGGGCTCTGGTCACTAGTAGTTCACTATATAGGGAATAGGGCTCTGGTCACTAGTAGTTCACTATATAGGGAATATGGATCTGGTCACTAGTAGTTCACTATATAGGGAATAGGGCCCTGGTCACTAGTAGTTCACTATATAGGGAATAGGGATCTGGTCACTAGTAGTTCACTATATAGGGAATAGGGCTCTGGTCACTAGTAGTTCACTATATAGGGAATAGGGCTCTGGTCACTAGTAGTTCACTATATAGGGAATAGGGATCTGGTCACTAGTAGTTCACTATATAGGGAATAGGGCTCTGGTCACTAGTAGTTCACTATATAGGGAATAGAGCCCTGGTCACTAGTAGTTCACTATATAGGGAATAGGACTCTGGTCACTAGTAGTTCACTATATAGGGAATAGGGATCTGGTCACTAGTAGTTCACTATATAGGGAATAGGGCTCTGGTCACTAGTAGTGCACTATATAGGGATTAGGGCTCTGGTCTAAAGTAGTGTACTATATAGGGAATAGGTTTCTGGTATATAGTAGTTAACTATATAGGGAATAGGGCCCTGGTCTATAGTAGTTCACTATATAGGGAATAGGGCTCTGGTCTATAGTAGTACCACTATATAGGGAATAGGGCTCTCGTCTATAGTAGTGCACTATATAGGGATTAGGGCCCTGGTCTATAGTAGTTCACTATATAGGGAATAGGGCTCTGGTCTATAGTAGTGCACTATATAGGGATTAGGGCTCTCATCTAAAGTAGTGTACTATATAGGGAATAGGGCTCTGGTCTATAGTAGTTAACTATATAGGGAATAGGGCTCTGGTCTATAGTAGTTAACTATATAGGGAATAGGGATCTGGTCACTAGTAGTTCACTATATAGGGTATAGGGCTCTGGTCACTAGGAGTTCACTATATAGGGAATAGGGATCTGGTCTATAGTAGTTCACTATATAGGGAATAGGGCTCTGGTCTATAGTAGTTCACTATATAGGGAATAGGGCTCTGGTCTATAGTAGTACCACTATATAGGGAATAGGGCTCTGGTCACTAGGAGTTCACTATATAGGGAATAGGGCTCTCGTCACTAGTAGTTCACTATATAGGGAAAAGGGCCCTGGTCACTAGTAGTTAATTATATAGGGATTAGGGCTCTGGTCTATAGTAGTTAACTATATAGGGAATAGGGCCCTGGTCTATAGTAGTACCACTGTATATGGAATAGGGCTCTGGTCACTAGCAGTGCACTATATAGGGAATAGGGCCCTGGTCACTAGTAGTTCACTATATAGGGAATAGGGCTCTGGTCACTAGTACACTATATAGGGAATAGGGTCCTGGTCTATAGTAGTTCACTATATAGGGAATAGGGCCCTGGTCTATAGTAGTGCACTCTATAGGGAATAGGGCTCTGGTCTATAGTAGTACCACTCTATAGGGAATAGTAGGGGCGGCAGTGTAGCCTAGTGGTTAGAGCGTTGGACTAGTAACCGGAAGGTTGCGAGTTCAAACCCCCGAGCTGACAAGTGGGTTAACTGCCCCTGAACAGGCAGTTAACCCACTGTTCCCAGGCCATCATTGAAAATAAGAATTTGTTCTTAACTGACTTGCCTGGTTAAATAAAGCTAAATTTTTTTTTTTTTTTTAAATAAAATAGGGATCTGGTCACTAGTACACTATATAGGGAATAGGGTGCCATATGGGACTCAGGCTGTGTTTGTTTCCAACAGGAAGCTCTGTGATCCTGGTCTGACGTCGTTTGAACCAGAAGCACTGGGGAACCTGGTAGAGGGACATGACTTCCATCGCTTCTACTTCGACAACGGTAACATATCCATCAGTCAAGTCATTTAGAAGATACAGTTATTGATTAGTAGAGGTATTGATTAGTAGAGGTATTGATTAGTAGAGTTATTGATTAGTAGAGGTATTGATTAGTAGAGGTATTGATTAGTAGAGGTATTGATTAGTAGAGGTATTGATTCGTAGAGTTATTGATTAGTAGAGGTATTGATTAGTAGAGGTATTGATTAGTAGAGTTATTGATTAGTAGAGGTATTGATTAGTAGAGGTATTGATTAGTAGAGGTATTGATTAGTAGAGGTATTGATTAGTAGAGGTATTGATTAGTAGAGGTATTGATTAGTAGAGTTATTGATTAGTAGAGGTATTGATTAGTAGAGGTATTGATTAGTAGAGGTATTGATTAGTAGAGGTATTGATTAGTAGAGGTATTGATTAGTAGAGGTATTGATTAGTAGAGGTATTGATTAGTAGAGTTATTGATTAGTAGAGGTATTGATTAGTAGAGGTATTGATTAGTAGAGGTATTGAGCGACTATTTATTAGTGTAGGTTTTGATCAGCTATTGATTAGTATAGGTATGATCAGCTATTGATTAGTAGAGGTATTGATCAGCTATTGATTAGTAGGGGGTATTGATCAGCTATTGTTTAGTAGAGGTATGATCAGCTTTTGATTGGTATAGATATTGATCAGCTATTAATTAGAGGTATTGATCAGCTATTGAGTAGTATGTATTGATTAGTAGGTATTGATTAGCAATTCATAAGTAGATGTGTTGATCAGCTATGCATTAGTAGAGGTATTGATTAGCTATTCACTAATAGAGGTATTGGAAGTAGAGGTATTGATTAGCTATTGATTAATAGAGTTATTGATTAGCTATTGATTAATAGAAGTATTGATTCGCTATTCATTAGTAGACGTATTGATTAGTAGAGGTATCAATTTGCTATTGATTACTATAGGTATTGATTAGCTATTTATTCATCGGGGTATTCATTAGTAGAGGTAATGATTCGAATTTGTATTGATTAGCAGATTTATCGATTAGTAGAGGTATTGATCAGCTATGGATTAGTAGATGTATTGATTGGTAGAATTTATGAATCAGATATTGATTTGTAGTTATTGATTAGCTATTGATGAATAGTTATTTCCGTTTGTGTCTGTTTCTGAGAACTACAACTCCCACTAGCTAACTAAGGCCTGTCTGTCTCTCTCTCCATCTCCCTCGCCCTCCCCTTCTCTTTCCAGCCCTGTCTAAAGGTAGCAAGCCAGTGCACACCATCCTCCTCAACCCTCATGTCCATCTGATAGGTAGGAAATCAGCCATTTCTAATTATTCTAACAATAATATTATGATATATGTGCCATTTAGCAGACGCTTTTATCAAAAGCAACTACGATGAATGTGTGCATATATTTTCCATATGGGTGGCCCTGGGAATTGAACCCACTCTCCTGGTATTGCAAGCACCATGATTTACCAACTGAACATTATGTTGATTTTTCTGGGCTATGTTTTATGTAATCTTGTTTCTGGTTGGTATTCAAATATACACTGTATGTACATATCAATTCCAGCCAGAAACTAGACCAGATTCAAATGTCCCATTCCAAATTGTCCTGAAGCATTTAAGTGAACATTGGAATGGGAATTCCAGTGTACTTCCTGGATTGAATCAAGATGGACGCCAATCCCCTGGTACTTATGGTGCGGCAGGGTAGCCTAGTGGTTAGAGTGTTGGACTAGTAACCGGAAGGTACAAATCTGTCGTTCTGCCCCTGAACAGGCAGTTAACCCACTGTTTCCTAGACCAGTTAACCCACTGTTCCTAGACCAGTTAACCCCACTGTTCCTAGACCAGTTAACCCACTGTTCCTAGACCAGTTAACCCCACTGTTCCTAGACCAGTTAACCCACTGTTCCTAGACCAGTTAACCCCACTGTTCCTAGACCAGTTAACCCCACTGTTCCTAGACCAGTTAACCCCACTGTTCCTAGACCAGTTAACCCACTGTTCCTAGACCAGTTAACCCACTGTTCCTAGACCAGTTAACCCCACTGTTCCTATACCAGTTAACCCCACTGTTCCTAGACCAGTTAACCCCACTGTTCCTAGACCAGTTAACCCCACTGTTCCTAGACCAGTTAACCCCACTGTTCCTAGACCAGTTAACCCACTGTTCCTAGACCAGTTAACCCCACTGTTCCTAGACCAGTTAACCCCACTGTTCCTAGACCAGTTAACCCCACTGTTCCTAGACCAGTTAACCCCACTGTTCCTAGACCAGTTAACCCACTGTTCCTAGACCAGTTAACCCACTGTTCCTAGGCCGTCATTAAAAATAAGAATTTGTTCTTAACTGACTTGCCTAGTTAAATAAAGGTTAAAAATGATGTACAATGTGTTTTACGATGTTGACGTGAAACAAGGAGAGGTGAACTAATGAGAAGGTCTATCTAGCGGAGAACGCTGCGTGCATCGCCTACATCCGCCTGAGCCAGTACATGGACGCGGGGGGGATGCCTCGCACCATGCAGTCTGAGGAGACCCGCGTCTGGCATCGCAGAGAGGGAAAGTGGCAGAACATACACTTCCACCGCTCGGGCTCGCCCAGCGTACCATCCCAGTAAGAAACATACGTTAATCAATGAATTAATGTATTAATTATAGTGATTATGAATGAACCGATATCAGAACATACACTTCCACCACTCTGTAGTGTCCAGTGTAGACTACCTTCTCAGTCTGTAGTGTCCAGTCTAGACTACCTTCTCAGTCTCTAGTGTCCAGTGTAGACTACCTTCCCAGTCTGTAGTGTCCAGTGTAGACTACCTATCCCAGTCTGTAGTGTCCAGTCTAGACTACCATCTCAGTCTGTAGTGTCCAGTCTAGACTACCTTCTCAGTCTGTAGTGTCCAGTGTAGACTACCTATCCCAGTCTGTAGTGTCCAGTCTAGACTACCATCTCAGTCTGTAGTGTCCAGTCTAGACTACCTTCTCAGTCTGTAGTGTCCAGTCTAGACTACCTTCTCAGTCTGTAGTGTCCAGTCTAGACTACCTTCTCAGTCTCTAGTGTCCAGTGTAGACTACCTTCCCAGAAAGTTGTCTAGTGGTGCAATAACTAATCTCCACCACAGGAGGGCACCACGTCCATGCTTACCATGCTACTGTAATGGTTAGTGTAATGTTTCCTCATCCTGGTACTGGGGACATTGTAGTTGTTGCCCTAGCATTAACACACCTGATTTAACTAATCAACTCATCAAGCCTTTGATTATTTCAGGTGTGTAGTGTTACGGTAACAACTACGATGTTCACCTCTTGGGGTTCCCAGGACCAGGATGAAAGAAACACTGGGTTAGAGTCAACTCTACCTCTCCCACTAGTCTAAAACAACCTCTACCTCTCCCACTAGTCTAAAACAACCTCTACCTCTCCCACTAGTCTAAAACAACCTCTACCTCTCCCACTAGTCTAAAACAACCTCTACCTCTCCCACTAGTCTAAAACAACCTCTACCTCTCCCACTAGTCTAAAACAACCTCTACCTCTCCCACTAGTCTAAAACAACCTCTACCTCTCCCACTAGTCTAAAACAACCTCTACCTCTCCCACTAGTCTAAAACAACCTCTACCTCTCCCACTAGTCTAAAACAACCTCTACCGGCGGACCCTGACTACACGGATATCGCTCTGTTTCTGGGTTGAATCTCATTTCCTTTTTCCCCCTGTGTGTGTGTGTGTGTGTGTGGTGTGTGTGTGTGTGTGTGTGTGTCTGTGTCTCTGTGTGTGTGTGTGTCTGTGTCTCTGTGTGTGTGTGTGTGTGTGTGTGTGTGTGTGTGTGTGTGTGTGTGTGTGTGTGTGTGTGTGTGTGTGTGTGTGTCTCTGTGTGTGTGTCTCTGTGTGTGTGTGTGTGTGTGTGTGTGTGTGTGTCTCTGTGTGTGTGTGTGTCTGTGTCTCTGTGTGTGTGTGTGTGTGTGTGTGTGTGTGTGTGTGTGTGTGTGTGTGTGTGTGTGTCTCTGTGTGTGTGTGTGTGTGTGTGTGTGTGTGTGTCTGTGTCTCTGTGTGTGTGTGTGTCTCTGTGTGTGTGTGTGTGTGTGTGTGTGTGTGTGTGTGTGTGTGTGTGTGTGTGTGTGTGTGTGTCTCTGTGTGTGTGTCTCTGTGTGTGTGTGTGTGTGTGTGTGTGTGTGTGTGTGTGTCTCTGTGTGTGTGTCTCTGTGTGTGTGTGTGTGTGTGTGTGTCTCCTTCTCTGTGTGTGTATTTTACAGTTAATGGAATATCAAGCTTCAGTCTAAACTCCCAAGACAGGCAACAATCAACAAGCCAACCCGTGTTCTCCATTTAACCTCTAACCCCTGACCCCTCTGTATGGACATGACATCACACAGGAAAAGGAAATCAACCCTAAAAGGTCGTCAGGTCATCCTAACCACCTAGAGTGCGTCCCTAAATGGCACCCTATTCCCTACATTGGGCTCTGGTCTAAAGTAGTGCACTACATAGGGAATAGGGTTCTGGTCTAAAGTAGTGCACTATATAAGGAATAGGGCTCTGGTCTAAAGTAGTGCACTATATAGGGAATAGGGCTCTGGTCTAAAGTAGTGCACTATATAGGGAATAGGGCTCTGGTCTAAAGTAGTGCACTATATAGGGAATAGGGCTCTGGTCTAAAGTAGTGCACTATATAGGGAATAGGGCTCTGGTCTAAAGTAGTGCACTATATAGGGAATAGGGCTCTGGTCTAAAGTAGTGCACTATTTAGGGAATAGGGCTCTGGTCTAAAGTAGTGCACTATATAGGGAATAGGGCTCTGGTCTAAAGTAGTGCACTATATAATGAATAGGGCTCTGGTCTAAAGTAGTGCACTACATAGGGAATAGGGTTTCGTTTGGGCCCCCCACCTAGAGCAGCCTGCAGCAGACCGTGGCCGTTATCCACTGGAGCATATTACCTGACATTTGGTTATCTGGTTTTTGAACTGTTTTTGGTGCATTTTAAACGTATAGAGCTGTTTAAACATCTACTGCTGTCACTCCTCCCATTTTGAACTTGTATTGGTATGTGTGTTTTACGTGTTGCAATACGAAATATTTAAAGAATGTTAAAATCGAGCTTGCTTTTGTTCTTGGTGAAATGTATATATATCTTGTGATTGTTGATAAAAAAATAAAAAAAATAAAAAAAATAAACATTAAATTGCTACATCATAGGAGTTTTAAGACTTTTCGTTAAAATTCTGTATGTAAGTTTATGTTTGCGTTGAGCTAGGTGCTAATGTTTGGTTGAGCTAGGTGCTAATGTTTGGTTGAGCTAGGTGCTAATGTTTGCGTTGAGCTAGGTGATAATGTTTGGTTGAGCTAGGTGCTAATGTTTGGTTGAGCTAGGTGCTAATGTTTGGTTGAGCTAGGTGCTAATGTTTGGTTGAGCTAGTTGCTAATGTTTGGTTGAGCTAGTTGCTAATGTTTGCGTTGAGCTAGTTGCTAATGTTTTGTTGAGCTAGGTGCTAATGTTTGGTTGAGCTAGGTGCTAATGTTTGGTTGAGCTAGGTGCTAATGTTTGGTTGAGCTAGGTGCTAATGTTTGGTTGAGCTAGTTGCTAATGTTTGGTTGAGCTAGTTGCTAATGTTTGGTTGAGCTAGGTGCTAATGTTTTGTTGAGCTAGGTGCTAGTGTTTTGTTGAGCTAGGTGCTAATGTTTGCGTTGAGCTAGGTGCTAATGTTTGGTTGAGCTAGGTGCTAATGTTTGCGTTGAGCTAGGTGCTAATGTTTGGTTGAGCTAGGTGCTAATGTTTGGTTGAGCTAGGTGCTAATGTTTGGTTGAGCTAGGTGCTAATGTTTGGTTGAGCTAGTTGCTAATGTTTGGTTGAGCTAGTTGCTAATGTTTGGTTGAGCTAGGTGCTAATGTTTTGTTGAGCTAGGTGCTAGTGTTTTGTTGAGCTAGGTGCTAATGTTTGCGTTGAGCTAGGTGCTAATGTTTGGTTGAGCTAGGTGCTAATGTTTGCGTTGAGCTAGGTGCTAATGTTTGGTTGAGCTAGTTGCTAATGTTTGCGTTGAGCTAGTTGCTAGTGTTTTGTTGAGCTAGGGGCTAATGTTTGCGTTGAGCTAGGTGCTAATGTTTGGTTGAGCTAGGTGCTAATGTTTGGTTGAGCTAGGTGCTAATGTTTGGTTGAGCTAGGTGCTAATGTTTGGTTGAGCTAGGTGCTAATGTTTGGTTGAGCTAGTTGCTAATGTTTTGTTGAGCTAGGTGCTAATGTTTTGTTGAGCTAGGTGCTAATGTTTTGTTGAGCTAGGTGCTAATGTTTTGTTGAGCTAGGTGCTAGTGTTTTGTTGAGCTAGGTGCTAATGTTTTGTTGAGCTAGGTGCTAATGTTTGCTTTGGGCTACTTGCTAATGTTTTGTTGAGCTAGGTGCTAATGTTTTGTTGAGCTAGGTGCTAATGTTTGCTTTGAGCTACTTGCTAATGTTTGGTTGAGCTAGGTGCTAATGTTTGGTTGAGCTAGTTGCTAATGTTTGGTTGAGCTAGTTGCTAATGTTTGGTTGAGCTAGTTGCTAATGCTTTGTGGAGCTAGGTGCTAATGTTTGGTTGAGCTAGGAGCTAATGTTTGGTTGAGCTAGTTGCTAATGTTTTGTAGTGCTAGATGCTAATTTTTGGTTGAGCTCGTTGTTCATGTTTGAGTAATTGGGTTTGGACATTATGTACTCCTTATTTAACTCATAGAATTGGAAAATTCCCAGGTTTTCCAGAAATCCTGGTTGGAAGAGTCCCAGAATCAGGAGAAAACAAGCAGGAAATCCGGAACCCTTCAACCAGGATTCCTGGGAAACCTGGACATTTTGGGAACGTTACCAGAATTTTGCAAACCAACGCCCAACCCTGGCTCCGGTCACTAGGAGTTCACTATATAGGGAATAGGGCCCTGGTCACTAGTAGTGCACTATATAGGGAATAGTCCTCTGGTTACTAGTAGTTCACTATATAGGGAATAGGGCTCTGGTCACTAGTAGTTCACTATATAGGGAATAGGGCCCTGGTTACTAGTAGTTCACTATATAGGGAATAGGGCTCTGGTCACTAGTAGTTCACTATATAGGGAATAGGGCCCTGGTCACTAGGAGTTCACTATATAGGAATAGGGCCCTGGTCACTAGTAGTTCACTATATAGGGAATAGGGCTCTGGTCTAAAGTAGTGCACTATATAGGGCCCTGGTCTAAAGTAGTCCACTATATAGGGAATAGGGTGCTAGTCGGGATGTAACCAGTGAGATGTGTTTGTTTGCCTTCATAACAGATGGCCTCATTATGCCATTATGAGAAATAAAGACCACATTGGTAGGTATGCATGGGGGGCAGGGTTATCGGGAGTATGAATATATTATAATAATGAGAATATTTTGTTTATATGTGTGAATCACTGAGATGTTTGTTGATAATGCTGTTGAACATCGGTCCTTCCTGTTCTCTTCAACCAGTTATCTTGTCTGTCCTTCCTGTTCTCTTCAACCAGTCCTCTTGTCTGTCCTTCCTGTTGTCTTCAACCAGTCCTCATGTCTGTCCTTCCTGTTCTCTTCAACCAGTCCTCTTGTCTGTCCTTCCTGTTCTCTTCAACCAGTCCTCTTGTATGTCCTTCCTGTTCTCTTCAACCAGTCCTCTTGTCTGTCCTTCCTGTTCTCTTCAACCAGTCCTCATGTCTGTCCTTCCTGTTCTCTTCAACCAGTCCTCTTGTCTGTCCTTCCTGTTCTCTTCAACAAGTCCTCATGTCTGTCCTTCCTGTTGTCTTCAACCAGTCCTCATGTCTGTCCTTCCTGTTCTCTTCAACCAGTCCTCATGTCTGTCCTTCCTGTTCTCTTCAACCAGTCTTCATGTCTGTCCTTCCTGTTCTCTTCAACCAGTCCTCATGTCTGTCCTTCCTGTTCTCTTCAACCAGTCCTCATGTCTGTCCTTCCTGTTGTCTTCAACCAGTCCTCATGTCTGTCCTTCCTGTTCTCTTCAACCAGTCCTCATGTCTGTCCTTCCTGTTCTCTTCAACCAGTCCTCATGTCTGTCCTTCCTGTTCTCTTCAACCAGTCCTCATGTCTGTCCTTCCTGTTGCCTTCAACCAGTCCTCATGTCTGTCCTTCCTGTTGTCTTCAACCAGTTATCTTGTCTGTCCTTCCTGTTCTCTTCAACCAGTTTCATTAGCCCCGTTTATACTTGGTTCTAACATGCGTCCACATTCTGATTGTGCCCACATCTTCAGACATGCAGGTCTACACATGGTATTAAAATGTGTATCTTATTCGTCCACTGTGTTTGCATTGTGACCAGATATCCTGTTCCCTCCCTGTAGGCTATTTATTTGACAGATATTCTTTCAAAATAACATTTTATTTATTATTTTTAAGGTGTACACAATAAAGATGCATTGTGGTCAGACAGGCATTGTGATCTTCCCGGTAGTCAGACAGAGAAGCCATTTTTAATCATCATTATCCATCTAATGTCATTGACAGGTGGCACCATTGAAGTATGGCATCAATGTCTTAAAATTAAGAAATAAATATTATTTTGAAAGAATATCTACCTGCTGTACCCAACACACACGCACACACACTTGGAGAGGCTGGATAAGCTATCTGTCAGTGATCACTAGACTACAGACAGGAGGGAGAGGATCTGTCAGTGATCACTAGACTACAGACAGGAGGGGAGAGGATCTGTCAGTGATCACTAGACTACAGACAGGAGGGGAGAGGATCTGTCAGTGATCACTAGACTACAGACAGGAGGAGGGAGGATTTGTCAGTGATCACTAGACTACAGACAGGAGGATCTGTCAGTGATCACTAGACTACAGACAGGAGGAGAGGATCTGTCAGTGATCACTAGACTACAGACAGGAGGGGAGAGGATCTGTCAGTGATCACTAGACTACAGACAGGAGGGAGAGGATCTGTCAGTGATCACTAGACTACAGACAGGAGGAGGGAGGATTTGTCAGTGATCACTAGACTACAGACAGGAGGATCTGTCAGTGATCACTAGACTACAGACAGGAGGGGAGAGGATCTGTCAGTGATCACTAGACTACAGACAGGAGGGGAGAGGATCTGTCAGTGATCACTAGACTACAGACAGGAGGATCTGTCAGTGATCACTAGACTACAGACAGGAGGATCTGTCAGTGATCACTAGACTACAGACAGGAGGGGAGAGGATCTGTCAGTGATCACTAGACTACAGACAGGAGGATCTGTCAGTGATCACTAGACTACAGACAGGAGGATCTGTCAGTGATCACTAGACTACAGACAGGAGGGGAGAGGATCTGTCAGTGATCACTAGACTACAGACAGGAGGATCTGTCAGTGATCACTAGACTACATGGACTTGTTGGAAAGGTGGCATCCTATGATCGTGCCACGTTGAAAGTCACTGAGCTCTTCAGGAAGGCCATTCATCTGCCAATGTTTGTCTATGGAGATTGCATGGCTGTGTGCTCTATTTTATACACCTGTCAGCAACGGGTGTGGCTGAAATAGCCGAAACCACTAATATATACTTTTTGTATATATAGTGTATGTGACCCCGTTCACCTTGAGAAACGCAATGAGGTGTGCAGCGTTGTAGGATCCAAATGATGGCCTAAGTCCTACCACACCATCTCCATAGATATCTTCATATGCGCAGCTGTTCCCCCCCGCCCCCCACGTTGTGCCGATGAGGTTCCGCCTACGGCAACCAAGTTCTGTCCAGGTTGAAGCCCACTTCAGTACCAAGCACCAGAACGCTCTAAAAAAATATATATTTTGGGTTAGTTATTTTTTACAGTATAGTTCCAGTGTAATATTATGAAGTATCACGTGCATTAATAGTAACAGTTATACAGTATATAGTGCTGTACCCTGAACATACTCCACCTGCAGTTGTTTCACCCGGTCGTTGTTTCTCTCAAAAGGCACCAGGTAAATGAGTTTCATAGATACCTGCTGCCTCTTCTAAAGGCAGGGTGATTGTTTGGTAGGCTGATGGATACCACATTGGGAAAAAGGG
Organism: Oncorhynchus nerka; assembly: GCF_034236695.1. Classification (NCBI taxonomy): domain Eukaryota; kingdom Metazoa; phylum Chordata; class Actinopteri; order Salmoniformes; family Salmonidae; genus Oncorhynchus; species Oncorhynchus nerka. Next base: position 2,795,573 of record NC_088413.1, on the reverse strand, counting down.
TGTCATCGTTCTCCTCAATGGCCTGCTTTATTTAAGACAGCCAAATGGCATTCCTGACCCTCACCTTTTTTCCCCACCACTGTCCACTCCTGCTGATTGGTCAACACACGACCACGCCCACCACCGTGGGGTCTTCTGTTCATTCCCCACCACCGCCCACTCCTGCTGATTGGTCAACACACGACCACGCCCACCACCGTTGGGGTCTTCTGTTCATTCCCCACCACTGCCCACTCCTGCTGATTGGTCAACACACGACCACGCCCACCACCGTGGGGTCTTCTGTTCATTCCCCACCTCTGTCCACTCCTGCTGATTGGTCAACACACGACCACGCCCACCACCGTTGGGGTCTTCTGTTCATTCCCCACCACTGTCCACTCCTGCTGATTGGTCAACACACGACCACACCCACCACCGTTGGGGTCTTCTGTTCATTCCCCACCACTGCCCACTCCTGCTGATTGGTCAACACACGACCACCACCGTGGGGTCTTCTGTTCATTCCCCACCACTGCCCACTCCTGCTGATTGGTCAACACACGACCACGCCCACCACCGTTGGGGTCTTCTGTTCATTCCCCACCACTGTCCACTCCTGCTGATTGGTCAACACACGACCACACCCACCACCGTTGGGGTCTTCTGTTCATTCCCCACCACTGCCCACTCCTGCTGATTTGTCAACACACGACCACCACCGTGGGGTCTTCTGTTCATTCCCCACCACTGCCCACTCCTGCTGATTGGTCAACACACGACCACGCCCACCACCGTTGGGGTCTTCTGTTCATTCCCCACCACTGTCCACTCCTGCTGATTGGTCAACACACGACCACCACCGTTGGGGTCTTCTGTTCATTCCCCACCACTGCCCACTCCTGCTGATTGGTCAACACACGACCACGCCCACCACCGTTGGGGTCTTCTGTTCATTCCCCACCACTGCCCACTCCTGCTGATTTGTCAACACACGACCACACCCACCACCGTTGGGGTCTTCTGTTCATTCCCCACCACTGCCCACTCCTGCTGATTGGTCAACACACGACCACGCCCACCACCGTTGGGGTCTTCTGTTCATTCCCCACCACTGTCCACTCCTGCTGATTGGTCAACACACGACCACACCCACCACCGTTGGGGTCTTCTGTTCATTCCCCACCACTGCCCACTCCTGCTGATTTGTCAACACACGACCACCACCGTGGGGTCTTCTGTTCATTCCCCACCACTGCCCACTCCTGCTGATTGGTCAACACACGACCACGCCCACCACCGTTGGGGTCTTCTGTTCATTCCCCACCACTGTCCACTCCTGCTGATTGGTCAACACACGACCACCACCGTTGGGGTCTTCTGTTCATTCCCCACCACTGCCCACTCCTGCTGATTGGTCAACACACGACCACGCCCACCACCGTTGGGGTCTTCTGTTCATTCCCCACCACTGCCCACTCCTGCTGATTGGTCAACACACGACCACGCCCACCACCGTGGGGTCTTCTGTTCATTCCCCACCACTGTCCACTCCTGCTGATTGGTCAACACACGACCACGCCCACCACCGTTGGGGTCTTCTGTTCATTCCCCACCACTGCCCACTCCTGCCAATTGGTCAACACACGACCACGCCCACCACCACACGTCTTCTGTTCATTCTGGATAAAACCATAAAGGTCAGGTAATCAAGGAGGTGATGGAGTCCAGGTGAGTGTCATTACGCGCATTACGCTGGTGACAGATGTGCGCCCTAACGTGCAGCCTGGTGACCTAGAGGCCGGAGAGGGAGCATATGTGACAGTACCCCCTCCCTGAGGCGCGCCTCCAGCCGCAGGACACCCGACCAAGGTCACCTATGCTAAGGCGCGGGAACCTGTCCATCCGGCTGAGGAGTGAAAGCCTGATGAGCCGACTGACATCTCCCCGGTTGCCTCGGCTGAGGCACGGGAGCCTATCGAACCCTCTGTGGCATGGGAGCCTACAAAACCGGCTGAGGCCTCCCAGGTAGCTCCGGCTCCAACACCCGGACCTGAAATCACCCCCAGCACAAAAATAAAACATAAAACACTCCCTGATGCTTCCCTTCGTTGAGTCCTCAGTGTTTCTGTTTCCATGTCGGTACGATGTTGGTGTTTCTGGTTTTTGTTTGTTTATTTATTAAATATATTCACTTCCTGAACTTACTTCCTGACTCTCAGCGTACAGCCTTATAATCTTGCTCCATGGTGAAAGAAATTGCAAGTGTTCACACACACCCTTTTATTTGTATGTATTAATATACAAATATATATTATTTAGGGGGTAGATCAGCTTTAATATTGCAGGTAGAATTGTGGCTCCCATCAATGTAATTATGTGCATAATTTCCAATCTCCCATATATATTTTTTGTAAATATATATTTTGCTTTATTATATTCCCCTAACCCTACCACCCCTCCCCCCTAATTGTAGTAAAGTAATGAACAGCAACACTTGGGCTTCTACTTCCAGTTTATACTGTACATACTACTATACACATTTTACAAATACATGTATTTTACATTAGTTATATTTTGTTTGTTTTCAGTCCCATCCTTCAGCTCCCTCAACCCCTCCCATCTATCTCTGAAGACTAGTCCCATCCTTCAGCTCCCCTCAACCCCTCCCATCTATCTCTGAAGACTAGTCCCATCCTTCAGCTCCCCTCAACCCATGGTCTCTGAAGACCATCCAGTTCATGAACTGCCATGGAATCGGTACATCGAAAATCTCTTCCTAACTAGTTTGCAATCTATATGGCACTGCTGTAAAGTTTTTGGTCATTCAATGAAACTGGTATACTTTTGTTTTTATCACAATTTTATTTCACAATTTTTGGTCTTTAATGCCGAACAGACAAGTTCCTCACTTTCTCCCCTTCCACTTGCCTCTTCCATTTTTGTGGAATTAGTTAGTTGGTTGTAATTTTGGGTAGAGCAGACGTTTCCACTTATTTTTGTTAGCTGCATGTGTGACATAACTCCACCAGTCCTATTTATGATAACATTTTGAAATGGTATAATCTTTGTAAAAAATAAATAAATAAATGCATCAATTAGTATATTTGAGTTTAACCATAATATTTGTTATATTGGTTCTGTCTTTTCTGGTGGATTAAAATGAAATTACAAACTAATTTCTATGGCTTGAAAAAAAATGAATTTTTGGGGGGAGGGGGGCGATTATTTAATTTTCAAATAACCGAAAGTGAGAGGTTGTAATCTGAATAAAGGGAAAAAGGCCATTCTAGAACATTGAACATTCTAGAACATGTGGTGAGACATTCTTACTAATATGCTAGAGAACCAGTTCGGATTTAAGTATAACTTTTGAATGACTGACACCTTTTAATGAGAAGTCTGAGGCTTTAACATTTAATCTTTCCTCCGAATTCATATTCATTATTTTTAATTTCTTGCCATTCCAAATATAATGTAATCTTTTTTTCTCATATCATTAAAAACAAGCAAATTGTGAAATCAAATTAGCAATAACAAGTAGTCATTCTCTATGGTTATCATGCATCATACATGTAATTTAGATGTTTATACTTTACAAACACATTTTGTTTTCTGTAGTTCTCAAAATCCATTGATAGTAGACAAAATCTATAAGTTTACCAAACGGTTAAGTGGTTAACCATTAAGCGCAGTTGGATTAAGTAAATGGTCAAATGTATTCAAACAGAATGAGAAGAGAATCATATGAAACGTGTTGTGAGCTTTGCTTTGTGAAAGACAATGACTTTTAAATTAAAGGTATTTCTAGATGAAACACTGACTGGGTTTTGGTGAAAAAGATTACTGTGGGATCTTGTGTCTTGTACTTTAGTCAATTGAAAATGTGCTTAATTAAAGTAATAAAAACAGCCTTTTGATGATCAGCTGTGAGTTTCATACTAAAGAATTGTGAACTTTTACCACAGACTTGTGGAAATTAGTACCAAAACGGTAAGAAAACTAAATATACAAGGTTTTCAGGACGCGGTTTGATGGTATTTACTGTGTTTCAAATCATTTTTAAATAAAGCTTTCGTTACTGTTTCATCCAAAAGTTATCAAGTAGTGCCTGGAGAAATAGATATTCTCTAATTTTACAAACGACCTGCGAAGGAAAGGAGCCCGGTGTGAAAAGTTCTGTTTTCCTATAGTTTTGTATGGGTTTTCCTATAGTTCCTATAGTTTTGTATGGGTTTTCCTATAGTTCCTATAGTTTTGTATGGGTTTTCCTATAGTTCCTATAGTTTTGTATGGGTTTTCCTATAGTTCCTATAGTTTTGTATGGGTTTTCCTATAGTTCCTATAGTTTTGTATGGGTTTTCCTATAGTTCCTATAGTTTCTATGGGTTTTCCTATAGTTTTGTATGGGTTTTCCTATATTTTTGTATGGGTTTTCCTATAGTTCCTATAGTTTTGTATGGGTTTTCCTATAGTTCCTATAGTTTTGTATGGGTTTTCCTATAGTTCCTATAGTTTTGTATGGGTTTTCCTATAGTTTTGTATGGGTTTTCCTATAGTTCCTATAGTTTTGTATGGGTTTTCCTATAGTTTTCCTATAGTTCCTATAGTTTTGTATGGGTTTTCCTATAGTTTTGTATGGGTTTTCCTATAGTTCCTATAGTTTTGTATGGGTTTTCCTATAGTTTTGTATGGGTTTTCCTATAGTTTTGTATGGGTTTTCCTATAGTTCCTATAGTTTTGTACGGGTTTTCCTATAGTTCCTATAGTTTTCCTATAGTTCCTATAGTTTTGTATGGGTTTTCCTACATCTTTTGTTATATAAAATGACCAACATTGATTGATCTAAGTCCTTAACTTAACAAACCACATCAGGATCTTTTTTTTTTTTTTACATCTGGGGAAAAACCTAAAAAAATAAAAATAATTGTGAGGCTGTAGTTGCCCTTCAATGAAATATAAAATGAATCTCCTCGCAAGAGAGTTTTTGCAGTGTTTCTGTAGGCTACAATGTGTGATGACAGGCTAGGTAGCTGGTGATATTTAATTCACTTAGCTAGCTATCTACACAGTATGTAAAGTTGGCCAGATAGCTAACTAGCTACGTTAGCAGCTCATTTGAGTTAGTCCGCACAGTAGCTAGCTAGCTATCTACACAGTATGTAAAGATGGCCAGATAGCTAACTAGCTACGTTAGCAGCTCATTTGAGTTAGTCCGCACAGTAGCTAGCTAGCTATCTACACAGTATGTAAAGTTGGCCAGATAGCTAACTAGCTACGTTAGCAGCTCATTTGAGTTAGCCCGCACAGTAGCTAGCTAGCTATCTACACAGTATGTAAAGATGGCCAGATAGCTAGCTAGCTATGTTAGCAGCTCATTTGAGTTAGTAGCTAGTTAGCACATTTTTTTTGTTGTTGACATTTTCTAAATGGATTTACATGAATAGGTTCTCCCAGCCATGTGGGCGATTGGAAACAGGGCAGCAAAAGTGTGTTTGTCACTAGAGCGTTTTAAAACATATTACTATTTACCTGTGAATAAATTCATGAAATGGAGAATGGAATAAACTACCTACCCATTTAATAACCAGACCTTCATACAAATGTACTATGCTGAATTATTGACGCACAATCTAACATGCTGCTATAAACTGCCAAAACGCCCACAAGCAAGCCACTCTGGGCGGCTTTAGCGGCATGCAGCTATTTATCGCCTGTTAGTGAACACCGGCGTAATAAAGATAACATTTATGTTTGTTCTGTATATCCCATAGAGGACGAGTCCGACCTGTCAAAACGCACAACACAAATAAAGCCTGAGTGTAGGATATTGAATTAATGAACCGGTAATTGTTGTGCCACGTGGTATAACACCATGTGGCTGGATATGAGGCGGATGTGGCGTTGAAGGAGGTGGAAAAAAGTTCCAACATTTCCCATTTTGCAGCCACAAATACATACTGGAGCTGTGTTCGATTAACCATACTAACGTATAAGTTACTACATACTTAATGAGTATATACTACATACTATTAGTTCATTTTAGTATACTGTATACTACATACTTAATGAGTATATACTACATACTATTAGTTAATTTTAGTATACTGTATACTACATACTTAATGAGTATATACTACATAATATTAGTTCATGTTAGTATACTGTATACTACATACTTAATGAGTATATACTACCTACTATTAGTTCATTTTAGTAAACTGTATACTACATACTTAATGAGTATATACTACATACTATTAGTTCATTTTAGTATACTGTATACTACATACTTAACATAGTATATACTACATACTATTAGTTCATTTTAGTATACTGTATACTATATACTTAATGAGTATATACTACATACTATTAGTTCATTTTAGTATAGTGTATACTATATACTTAATGAGTATATACTACATACTATTAGTTAATTTTAGTATACTGTTACCGACGAGCTCGTTGCCTCGTCATTTTACTCAACGACTATACCATTTAGCTAAGCAAAGAATGACTGTAATAATCAAGTCAATAAACGTTGAGTAGTTAGTTAGCCTGTAGTTAATATACTGACACGTTTGATGTATAAGTAGCCGACTACAGTAGCGTTAGGTAGGTAGCTAACATACCGGTACATACAGCTGTAATGATATGCTGTGTGGTTCGTAAGGACAGCGAAGCTAGCAAATTGTCAGCCAACATTACGTGTAAGGTAACTTATTTGAAAAGTCATTACTTTCTTACATTGCTCAACATTTCCTTAACATTTGTCATAATTAGTTAAAGCAATGAATTTATCTCTGCTCTCGTTGGACGCCATTTTCTTCAAATCTGAAAACGCCGTGAAGCCCCGCGCATTTCCGGAAGAATTGCATTATGGGCCCTCTGTTTTTAAACGTAATATTTTGGCAAATTTAGAACGACATCCGGGAACTTATGGCATACTAAACTATATCATACTATGACCAATAAGCGTACTATATGCTCAAATCACGTCACAAATAGTACGGTTAGTGTGGGTACTCGAACACAGCTTGGGCGTTAACCAATAATTCAAATATACACTAGATGATTTTAGGGGGCGCTGTATCGAAGTCACTGCGCCTCCATCTTGGAACTCCCTCACCGTTGTATTTTGGAAGTTATTGAAATTTATTCATGTCTACATTCGTTTTAGCCACGTTAATTATATTAAAGACATCGTATTGCATACATAATCTGCTAAATTGTAATTATTCACTCCTATGGCCTATTTATTGCCTACCTCCTCATGCCTTTTGCACACAATGTATATCGACAATTTTTTTTCTACTGTGTTATTGACTTGTTTTATTGTTTACTCCATGTGTAACTCTGTGTTGTTGTCTGTTCACACTGCTATGCTTTATCTTGGCCAGGTCGGAGTTGTAAATGAGAACTTGTTCTCAACTAGCCTACCTGGTTAAATAAAGGTGAAATAAAAATTAAATAAATAAATATTATATTATGTGAGCTAAACATACAAATTTAAAAAATATACCAACAAAATGTACCATAACAAATGAAAATAAATATACAAAAATACTTAAATACATGCAATTTTGCCCTTGAAACATTAAATTGAAATACTGTAGAATTCCATTCATTCCTATTGAGGCCTGCTCGTACTGGGGAGTGACAATATGGCCGACTGAGGCTTCAAAACCGCTCAATGGCCAATACACAGCATCAACAACCCAGGGTTAATATACAGCGTTGGAGTTACCAAATAAGTTAAAAGTTAAAGTAAAAAGTACATATCGTGCTGCCATTTTGAAACAACTGCGCAAAGAAGGTAACATTTTTTGTTTTAATTGAAGATGGCAAATTGTTTTGCATGATTTCCATGAGCATACGAGCATTATTATTTCGACAAAGAACGACACAGGTTTATTTCTATGGACATGTTATAATGACGTAACGTTGGAAACAAAAGTCTGGGCGAGGCCGTGGGCTGCGGCCTATATTGAATCAAGATAGTTCTGTAAAGTTGCGTATAGGCTATCATTTTCTTAATGTTATGACATTGAATATAGCTTGTAACTCACAAAAGCAGAAGGCATTTAACTAGTCTACATTTCGGCAAACCACTGTAGCCGAGTTTAGTCTACTATCTAACCTGCGGATGGGATGCCATCGCATGGTTTTAGAAATAAACAGCTATAAACTATATAGATCTCATGTAATGTTAATTATTAACTTCCCTTTAGTATGTGATATAATGTCATGTTAGGTCTTTGGTATCCTTTAGTCATGTATCCTATCGATTCCATGTTTGTTTACATTTCGGAGGCCATATCTGAACGTCAACAACGTCGTAGGATTCCTGCTATTTTATATTATTTTATTTAAATCGCTGACTTCTGTTTTTCCACAATAGGCCAATAATCAATGTCTTTCTGTGAAATATGCTGAGCAACAGTAAACTGCCTTGGATTTTCATCTGCCGTCATTTCTGAGAAGGAGCCGATGGAAATCTCCTGACGGCTCTGGGGAGAGTGAAGAAAATATGAATGAAGAAAGGTAAATTACCCTGTCATTAGGTTTATCTGTATTTTATTGGTTTATCCATAATCTCTAAAGCAAATGTTGGTGATATGTGTCCATTTTCCGGCTGTTGTTAATTATAAATAATAATTAGAAATAATTATAAAAAAGTGTAGTAGGAACAATATACTGCCAGACAGGTTGGTAGTAGGTATATATCGTTGCAACACAATCTCACACTCAATTTGTGCAAATATGTACAAAAAGTATTAAAGCAGATTTTGTGTGGCTTCATTCATGTGAAAATACAAAAAAAAATATTTTAGACTTAATTATTAGGAGAAGACAGACATTTTTGTGTGACTTTATTCATAGGAAAATAACATTTTTTCGGGGGCAAACTTTGGAAATATATTTTGAAAGTTATTGGAGCAATGCATTTTGGGCGATGGTGTTCTATACTGCCTTTTTTTTGTGTCCCACATTTATTTACACAAACAAAAAAAACGTGTTAACAACCCAATATTATTATTCAACCAGGTTGTCACTGAAATATTATATAAAAGTAGCCTTATTTTTATGTGTTTTTATTAATGCCAATGCGGTTTTCTATGCTTGTTTTCACCTTAATACTTTGGGATACTGGTGCTATAAGCCCTGGACAAAAAATTCTCTGTTGCAGCTTTCACTGTCTTCCGCTACATTGGTGGCAGATTTGAGATCACGTCCAGCTCACGTCTAGTCATGTGATCTAGTGGTGTGAAGCCTTTCCTGTTTTTCAACATTGTGTTGGGTTTAGTTACATTGGTATATCTAGTGAACGATGGATAACTAACAACGGGCGTGATGGGATAGAAGTAGTCACTAATCAAGTCTTTACATCCAAGTTGTCTGAAGCTGAATGGAACGTGCTATTCCCTGACCAGTTATTCAGAAGAAAAACCTCTTGTGACTGTCTTCATTTACAAGTGTGGAACCAGAACAAACACATTCTACACATTTACAAACGACCTGTTTAAAAGTGTTATTACAAACATGGTGTTATGTTGTGTCTGAAGCTTATATATCTAATAACCTGACAGACATCATATAGGTAGACAGATAATGGGTGTTATGCAGCAAAACACAACTATCCTTTTTGTTTTAGGATGCAAACCAGAAATGTGAATCACTGTTGATCCATCCTGTTGCGATCGAATGAGATGGATGTAGGATTTTCTACGGCCTAGAATAAAGGGCTTTCACAGTCATACAGGACAAAGCTACAGCCATCTTGGTTCTCATTGGTCGAACACTGAACTCAAGTTATGGGTTATATGCCAGACTATGCCACTATTCCCAACATTTTATACCCCAGAGGTTGTAAATAAACCCTTTTTAAGGTGATACAACTTGTATCATTAGTATTAGGGCTGTGAAACCCATAGCCGAGTGGCTTCAGACTGAGCATTTCTGACCATTTATTTATGGGTAGCCATTTCCGTTTTGTAACAGGAAGTGTCCATTTATTTATGGATAGTCATTTCCGTTTTGTAACAGGAAGTGTCCATTTATTTATGGACAGCCATTTCCGTTTTGTAACAGGAAGTGTCCATTTATTTATGGGTAGCCATTTCCGTTTTGTAACAGGAAGTGACCATTTATTTATGGATAGCCATTTCCGTTTTGTAACAGGAAGTGTCCATTTATTTATGGACAGCCATTTCCGTTTTGTAACAGGAAGTGTCCATTTATTTATGGATAGCCATTTCCGTTTTGTAACAGGAAGTGTCCATTTATTTATGGACAGCCATTTCCTTTTGTAACAGGAAGTGTCCATTTATTTATGGAGAGTCATTTCCGTTTTGTAACAGGAAGTGTCCATTTATTTATGGACAGCCATTTCCGTTTTGTAACAGGAAGTGTCCATTTATTTATGGATAGCCATTTCCGTTTTGTAACAGGAAGTGTCCATTTATTTACAGTAGTGTGTTGATTAATTATTGCTTTCTTCAGTGGAAATATAGAACATATATATATATATATATATAAACAACAAATATACCAAAGCTAAATCAAGCAGAGATTTACAACTATTTAACCATGATAATCATTACTGAAACAGCTTCCACATTCCTGTAAATCTAGTAGGTTAGCTCCTGTATAATAGTGAGTCCTTAAAACCGCTTCCACATTCCTGTAAATCTAGTAGGTTAGCTCCTGTATAATAGTCTTTAAAACAGCTTCCTCATTCCTGTAAATCTAGTAGGTTAGCCCCTGTATAGTCAGTCTTTAAAACAGCTTCCACATTGCTGTAAATCTTGTAGGTTAGCTCCTGTATTATAGTCTTTAAAACCGCTTCCACATTCCTGTAGATCTAGTAGGTTAGCCCCTGTATAGTCAGTCTTTAAAACAGCTTCCACATTGCTGTAAATCTAGTAGGTTCGCTCCTGTATTATAGTCTTTAAAACCGCTTCCACATTCCTGTAAATCTAGTAGGTTAGCTCCTGTATAATAGTCTTTAAAACAGCTTCCTCATTGCTGTAAATCTTGTAGGTTAGCTCCTGTATAACAGTCTTTAAAACAGCTTCCACATTCCTGTAAATCTAGTAGGTTAGCTCCTGTATAATAGTGAGTCCTTAAAACAGATTCCACATTCCTGTAAATCTAGTAGGTTAGCTCCTGTATTATAGTCTTTAAAACCGCTTCCACATTCCTGTAAATCTAGTAGGTTAGCTCCTGTATAATAGTCTTTAAAACAGCTTCCTCATTCCTGTAAATCTAGTAGGTTAGCTCCTGTATAATAGTCTTTAAAACAGCTTCCTCATTGCTGTAAATCTTGTAGGTTAGCTCCTGTATAACAGTCTTTAAAACAGCTTCCACATTCCTGTAAATGTAGTAGGTTAGCTCCTGTATAATAGTCTTTAAAACAGCTTCCTCATTGCTGTAAATCTAGTAGGTTCGCTCCTGTATAATAGTCTTTAAAACAGCTTCCACATTCTTGTAAATCTAGTAGGTTAGCTCCTGTATAATAGTGAGTCCTTAAAACAGCTTCCACATTCCTGTAAATCTAGTAGGTTCGCTCCTGTATAACAGTCTTTAAAACAGCTTCCACATTCCTGTAAATCTAGTAGGTTAGCTCCTGTATAATAGTGAGTCCTTAAAACAGCTTCCACATTCCTGTAAATCTAGTAGGTTAGCTCCTGTATAATAGTGAGTCCTTAAAACAGCTTCCACATTCCTGTAAATCTAGTAGGTTCGCTCCTGTATAATAGTGAGTCCTTAAAACAGCTTCCACATTCCTGTAAATCTAGTAGGTTAGCTCCTGTATAATAGTGAGTCCTTAAAACAGCTTCCACATTCCTGTAAATCTAGTAGGTTAGCTCCTGTATAATAGTGAGTCCTTAAAACAGCTTCCACATTCCTGTAAATCTAGTAGGTTAGCTCCTGTATAATAGTGAGTCCTTAAAACAGCTTCCACATTCCTGTAAATCTAGTAGGTTAGCTCCTGTATAATAGTCTTTAAAACAGCTTCCACATTCCTGTAAATATTGTAGGTTAGTTCCTGTATAATTGTCTTTAAAACAGCTTCCACATTCCTGTAAATCTTGTAGGTTAGTTCCTGTATAATTGTCTTTAAAACAGCAACCACATTTCTCTACCACATTGTGTACAGAGGTTCTCAAGGAGCCAGTCTACTGACAGAGGACCTCTTCAGATGTTCAGTGTACAGAGGTTCTCAAAGAGCCAGTCTCCATCCCCTGGGGACACAGTTACTGCAGACAGTGCATTGAGACCTACTGGAACCTGCCTGACTAGACAGGAGACAACGACTGTCCCCAGTGCAGAAAGATATTCAGAACCCGTCCTGACCTCCTCACTAACTCAGCGTTGGAGAAGGTGATTGAGACCTACTGGAACCAGCCTGACCAGACAGGAGACTACGACTGTCCGCAGTGCAGAAAGAGATTCAGAACCCGTCCTGACCTCCTCACTAACTCAGTCTTGGAGAAGGTGATTGAGAAACTCCACCAGGCAGGGTTCAAGGTCCCTGCTCTTCCCAAGCACTGCTACGCTGGACCTGAAGATGTGGCCTGTGATCTCTGCACTGAGAAACAACTCAAAGCTGTGAAGTCCTGTCTTACCTGCACTGCCTCCTACTGTGAGAGCCATGTCAGACATCACTACACCGTAGCAGCTCTACAGAGACACACCCTGGTGGGGTTGACTGGAAACCTGGAGCAGAAACTGTGCCAACTGCACCACAGAGCTCTGGAGGTCTTCTGTAAGACAGACCAGGTTTCTGTTTGCCTGGTGTGTGCCTTGCAGGACCACAGAAACCATGATGTCATAAAGAATGAGAGAGATACTGAAGAGGTGGGTGTGTCTGTAGTCTGGACTAGTGTGTGGTAGATAGTGTAGAGGTGGGTGTGTCTATAGACTGGACTCGTGTGTGGTAGATAGTGAAGAGGTGGGTGTGTCTATAGTCTGGACTAGTGTGTGGTAGATACTGAAGAGGTGGGTGTGTCTATAGTCTGGGCCAGTGTGTGGTAGATACTGAAGAGGTGGGTGTGTCTATAGTCTGGGCCAGTGTGTGGTAGATACTGAAGAGGTGGGTGTGTCTATAGTCTGGACTAGTGTGTGGTAGATAGTGAAGAGGTGGGTGTGTCTATAGTCTGGGCCAGTGTGTGGTAGATAGTGAAGAGGTTGGTGTGTCTATAGTCTGGGCCAGTGTGTGGTAGATAGTGAAGAGGTGGGTGTGTCTATAGTCTGGGCCAGTGTGTGGTAGATAGGGAAGAGGTGGGTGTTTCTATAGTCTGGACTAGTGTGTGGTAGATAGTGTAGAGGTGGGTGTGTCTATAGTCTGGACTAGTGTGTGGTAGATAGTGAAGAGGTGGGTGTGTCTATAGACTGGACTAGTGTGTGGTAGATAGTGAAGAGGTGGGTGTGTCTATAGTCTGGACTAGTGTGTGGTAGATAGTGTAGAGGTGGGTGTGTCTATAGTCTGGACTAGTGTGTGGTAGATAGTGAAGAGGTGGGTGTGTATAGTCTGGACTAGTGTGTGGTAGATAGTGAAGAGGTGGGTGTGTCTATAGTCTGGACTAGTGTGTGGTAGATAGTGAAGAGGTGGGTGTGTCTATAGTCTGGACTAGTGTGTGGTAGATACTGAAGAGAGGTGGGTGTGTCTATAGTCTGGACTAGTGTGTGGTAGATACTGAAGAGGTGGGTGTTTCTATAGTCTGGACTAGTGTGTGGTAGATAGTGAAGAGGTGGGTGTGTCTATAGACTGGACTAGTGTGTGGTAGATAGTGAAGAGGTGGGTGTGTCTATAGACTGGACTAGTGTGTGGTAGATAGTGAAGAGGTGGGTGTGTCTATAGACTGGACTAGTGTGTGGTAGATAGTGAAGAGGTGGGTGTGTCTATAGACTGGACTAGTGTGTGGTAGATAGTGAAGAGGTGGGTGTGTCTATAGTCTGGACTAGTGTGTGGTAGATAGTGAAGAGGTGGGTGTGTCTATAGTCTGGACTAGTGTGTGGTAGATAGTGAAGAGGTGGGTGTGTCTATAGACTGGACTAGTGTGTGGTAGATAGTGAAGAGGTGGGTGTGTCTATAGACTGGACTAGTGTGTGGTAGATAGTGAAGAGGTGGGTGTGTCTATAGTCTGGACTAGTGTGTGGTAGATAGTGAAGAGATGGGTGTGTCTATAGTCTGGACTAGTGTGTGGTAGATAGTGAAGAGGTGGGTGTGTCTATAGACTGGACTAGTGTGTGGTAGATAGTGAAGAGGTGGGTGTGTCTATAGTCTGGACTAGTGTGTGGTAGATAGTGAAGAGGTGGGTGTGTCTATAGTCTGGACTAGTGTGTGGTAGATAGTGAAGAGGTGGGTGTGTCTATAGTCTGGACTAGTGTGTGGTAGATAGTGAAGAGGTGGGTGTGTCTATAGTCTGGACTAGTGTGTGGTAGATAGTGAAGAGGTGGGTGTGTCTATAGACTGGACTAGTGTGTGGTAGATAGTGAAGAGGTGGGTGTGTCTATAGTCTGGACTAGTGTGTGGTAGATAGTGAAGAGGTGGGTGTGTCTATAGTCTGGACTAGTGTGTGGTAGATAGTGAAGAGGTGGGTGTGTCTATAGTCTGGACTAGTGTGTGGTAGATAGTGAAGAGGTGGGTGTGTCTATAGTCTGGACTAGTGTGTGGTAGATAGTGAAGAGGTGGGTGTGTCTATAGACTGGACTAGTGTGTGGTAGATAGTGAAGAGGTGGGTGTGTCTATAGACTGGACTAGTGTGTGGTAGATAGTGAAGAGGTGGGTGTGTCTATAGTCTGTACTAGTGTGTGGTAGATAGTGTAGAGGTGGGTGTGTCTATAGACTGGACTAGTGTGTGGTAGATAGTGAAGAGGTGGGTGTGTCTATAGACTGGACTAGTGTGTGGTAGATAGTGAAGAGGTGGGTGTGTATTTAGTTTCTTCTTGCCACCAGGACATTGGACAGAATATTACACAGTGATGCAGTGGGTTAAAAAGTGGGATGTTTCAGTGGGATATTTAATTCTCTTTTAGTTAACTGTGCCTTTCTGCCTGTCTTTCAGTAAGTCTTAGTTTAATATAATACTAATGTGTTGGCTATAATTGTCTACCAAGGAAAACACCAAAACTCAGGAGGAACAGATGGAAGCTCGACTCCATAGAGAGATCATGATTCTACAACATAATACAGAGGAGCTTCCTGCTGAGAACTCTGATCAGGTACCATTTAGTGTCAATACTTTACCTTCTGGACAGTACTGGTAGTTACCTTAACCTGTTGCGACGAGCAATCCCGTATCCGGGAGCGTAATTATAGCCTCAAGCTCATTACCATAACGCAACGTTAACTATTCATGAAAATCGCAAATGAAATGAAATAAATACATTGGCTCACAAGCTTAGCCTTTTGTTAAGAACACTGTCATCTCAGATTTTCAAAAAATGCTTTTCAACCATAGCTACACAAGCATTTGTGTAAGAGTATTGATAGCTAGCATAGCATAAAGCCTAGCATTCAGCAGGCAACATTTTCACAAAAACAAGAAAAGCATTCAAATAAAATCATTTTCCTTTGAAGAACTTCGGATGTTTTCAATGAGGAGACTCTCAGTTAGATAGCAAATGTTCAGTTTTTCCAAAAATATTATTTGTGTAGGAGAAATCGCTCCGTTTTGTTCATCACGTAGAAAAACCCCCGGAAATTCAGTCATTACAACGCCAAACTTTTTTCCAAATTAACTCCATAATATCGACAGAAACATGGCAAACATTGTTTAGAATCAATCCTCAAGGTGTTTTTCACATATCTATTCGATGATAAATCATTCGTGGCAGTTGGGCTTCTCCTCAGTAGCAAACGGAAAAGTACTGCAGCTGGAGATTACGCAATAATTGCAACGGAGGACACCAAGCGACCACCTGGTAAATGTAGTGTCTTATGGTCAATCTTCCAATGATATGCCAACAAATACGTCACAATGCTGCATACACCTTGGGGAAACGACAGAAAGTGTAAACTCTTTCGTGAGCCATTCACAGCCATATAAGGAGTCATTGGAACACAGCGCCTTCAAAATCTGGGGCACTTCCTGTTTGAAAGTTCATCTTGGTTTCGCCTGTAGCATCAGTTCTGTGGCACTCACAGACAATATCTCTGCAGTTTTGGAAACGTCAGAGTGTTTTCTTTCCAAAGCTGTCAATTATATGCATAGTCGAGCATCTTTTCATGACAAAATATCTTGTTTAAAACGGGAACGTTTTTCGTCCAAGAATTAAAATAGCGCCCCCCTATATCCAAGAAGTTAAGTGACTTGAGTTTTGTATTTTCATTCCAGGCTGAATGTGGGCGTGGCAGTGAAACTGTCCAGACTGGTTAGGAGGACAGGGAGAGGTTCTACTCCACTGACTGTCCCAGAACTCTCCCTGGTCCTAAAGAGCAGCCAGCCACCAGAGAGAGTGTTATCCAGGGCTCTGAGTAGTGTTGTGTCCCTGCTGAGACTCTGGAGAGTTCAGTGTCTGGACCTGACTGACTTCTGCATCCAGGGTCACTCTCTCATCACACTGCTGTGTCACCAGGGACCTCTCTCTCTCAGGTCAGTCTGAAGCTGATGTTTTTTAAAGTAGAAATAGTAACTTCATTCATGTGTTTTTCTTCATATTTCTGACTGCCTGTATGTTCCAACCTCCTAGACTGAATTCAGACACTCTGCAGCAGCTGGCTGTAGTTGTGTATGAAGCTCAGGACAAGGACTTGACTCAGTCGTTCCTGGAGAAGGTTGGTGGAGACCTGACCTCCTGCAGGCTGGACTGGGAAGTGCTTCTCTCTCTGCTGCAGCATTCAACCCACAACATCACTGTGGACCTCTGGAAGAACCGGCTCCTAGAGAAGAACAGCTCAGATCTTCTCCCCTTTCTGGGAAGGGTTACTCTCAAGAGGTGGGAGAACTTCTTTCTCTATTCAGACTTCCTAGAAATAATAAAATAACTATTTGTGTTGTTCTGAGTTTTCCTCTGTAATATATTAGGGTTTTATTCAAGAGGTGGGAGATCTTGATTCAATATTTATAGTCTTTAATTATTAATGTTCTATCCAGCTAGTTGTTACTATGTGAGTTATCCTTTATAAAACCTTGACATAACCACAACAATCCTTTCTCCATGTTTGTTCAGGTTCAGTTCCAGCTTTGTAAAGTCCACCATCAGACAGATCTATGACAGTAGAGACAGTGACTGTGTGTCCAGTTTGTTGAGGTCTTCAGACCATTGGATCAACCTGAACAGCAGAGAGCTGGACAGAGTGGACTGTTCCGCTCTGTTTTTTACCCTGCAGCACAGCCACCAAGTCAAAGTCAACCTGCTGTGGACCTCCATACCACCGGGGGAGATAGAGAGCATCCTGCCTCTTCTGGACAGAGTCTCCCAACTCAGGTTTAGTTGGCACTTGTTGACCCTGCTAGAATGGATAGAACTATGAGCCTTTCCACTTCCTGACTGATTTAACCTCTAACCCTAACCTTAGTGTAATGTACTAACCTTAACCTCAGCTAGGATCGGAATTGAAGGGGAACTCCTGGGAGTTGACCTGACTAACAGAGTTGTAGTGTGTTTATCAGTGTTTTAATGTGTGATGGTGTGTAAATAAGTCTCTCTCTGTCTCTCTGTAGTGTTGACAGGAGGTTACTGCTGAGTTTCCTCCTGTGCTGTGGTGCCTCTCAGATCCAGCAGGGGCACCATCATCACTACCAACAGCAGTATGGCTGCTCAGGTCTCTGCAACACAGGCTGGACTTGTCCTGCTCCTCCTCTGTGGACCTGTCAGCTCAGGGCCATGGGGAGGCTCTGTGTCTGACTACTGACCACTGCAGGGCCATCAACTCTGTTCTGAAGCAGAACCAACACGGCACCCAGTTGGTTCAGAACCAGGTCCAGCTCATCCTAAGAGACTGTGAGGTGGAGGACAGAGCACTGAGGGAGCTGCTTCCCATCCTGCATATTGTCAAGCTGAGGTTAGACACACAAAGACAATAATTTGACCAACTAGTTTATCAGTGGGAGTTAGACCTACACTGTGTCATAATGTTGTCTCTGCTCCTTGTCCTCTCAGCCCCAGCAAAGCTCTGCTACTTCAGTTGCTGGACCTTGTGTGTGAGGGGATTGAAGAGGGGCTGCTGAGGCATGCAGAGTCCCTGTGCAGAGCCCTGGATGGGGAGCTGGACCTCAGTGAGACTAGGCTGGACCAGAAGGCCTGTGGATCTCTGGCCCTGTCAGAACTGGACCTCAGCCACTGTCAACTCACAGACCACCAGCTACAGCCCCTGATCACACACCTGCATAAAGTACAAGTCCTGGAGTGAGTGGCTTTCACTGTGTGTGTGTGTGTGTGTGTGTGTGTGTGTGACACTAGATGACAAATGTCTGACCACTCATTCTCTCTCTCTCTCTCTCTCTCTCTTTCTCTGTCTTTCTCTGTCTCTCTCTCTCTCTCTCTCTTGCTCTCTCTCTCTCTCTCTCTCTTGCTCTCTCTGTCTTTCTCTGTCTCTCTCTCTGTCTCTCTCTTGCTCTCTCTCTCTCTCTCTCTCTCTCTCTCTCTCTCTCTCTCTCTCTCTCTCTCTCTCTCTCTCTCTCTCTCTCTCCCTCTCTCTCTCTCCCTCTGTTGTAGCCTGAGCCACAATGACATCACTGATGCTCTGACTGACAGAATTCTCCAACTGGTCTCTACCAACACTTCAATACACACCATACGGTAAGGGTGTGTGTGACGGTGAGCAGAGCATGTGTGTGTGTGAGATCATATGGGTGTGTCTGTTTCTGGGCGCAACTGTTGGAGGATTTGTTGTCTAATGATGTAATAATGATTCATAATAATCATGTTTTATAGACTCTTCAACAACAGAATCCAGGACAGAAGACCCTTCCTGACAGACAAGAGGTTTGACATCTGGTGAAACAACATCAGGTCTTAGTTCAGGAAGAGAAGGCTGAATCCAGGACAGAAGACCCTTCCTGACAGACAAGAGGTTTGACATCTGGTGCAACAACATCAGGTCTTAGTTCAGGAAGAGAAGGCTGAATCCAGGACAGAAGACCCTTCCTGACAGACAAGAGGTTTGACATCTGGTGAAGATAATGCTGAATAATAACAGGATAATGTGGTCAATGTAGAAGGCGGGTTTGAGATCTGGTGATGATAATGTTGTATAATGACACTAATGTGACAATGTAGAAGGCTGGTTTGAGATCTGGTGATGATAATGTTGTATAATGACACTATAATGTGACAATGTAGAAGGCTGGTTTGAGATCTGGTGATGATAATGTTGTATAATGACACTATAATGTGGAACATAAACTGATGGAACATTTTAATACAAAAGACACACAACAAACTGGTTGTTCCAGCTGGAACAGTCCGATCATGTATAAACTACAGTCAACAGACTCATTAAAGAGATTCTCTGATACTTGTTGTGTACTTTTTAGCCAGTAGTGCTGATAGTAACACTCACAAGTCAAAAGTGGTCCCTGAAAATGTTGTACTACATCACATACGTTCACCACGTCATCTCTCTCTGTCTGCTAAGGCCCGCCCTTGCAACCTCATTGGATAACCCTGGGCTGGCTTCTTGCTAGCTGTCACTCAAATACGAGTGGCTGAAGCTCATGAGATAGAACTCTAATTGCCAGGGAAATGGGGGAAATGGGGGAAATGGGGGGGAATGGAGGGCACAGTTTACAACAAATTTCACTGTAAGGTTCTACACCTGTTGTATTCGTCATTTCACTGTACGGTTCTACACCTGTTGTATTCAGCATTTCACTGTAAGGTTCTACACCTGTTCTATTCAGCATTTCACTAAGGTTCTACACCTGTTCTATTCAGCATTTCACTGTAAGGTTCTACACCTGTATTCATGTGACTAATAAAGTTTGATTATCAGTTGATGATGTCTTTCTTTCCTTTTGTTTCCATAACAACCAGGTGTTGGAAATTACCTCAGGATAGAAACATTACAGCGCATTGTTGAATGTGTTGGTACTCGTCTATTTCTAAATAAAACAAAACTTAAAACATTTTAAGTCTTTCTTTTCTGATATCAATGTGTAAATCATTTATGAATATTTTGTTTTTTGTGTTTTTCATAAATGTCCCATGAGGCACATGATTGGTGTTTGTCACTGTGTTTTCTCTAAAGGTTGAAATCATTACTAGTAAATACTAAATAATCACTTTCAAGTTATTGCTGGTATGAACGCGATCTCGGGAAAGCCGGACCCGCCCATTTACCAGGAAGCACCATATTAGGTCAATGACGTCAACGGAATCTCCTTTTGGAACGTTCCATTTCTTGGAAACTTAGAAGTTCTAACTTGTTGTCTTTACCGATAAATGCCAGTTAAATTACATATTCAAATAAATGAAACTTTATTAGTCACATGCGCCAAATACAACAAGTGTAGACTTTACGGCGAAATGCTTTACCAGGTCAGTGTGGAGGTTATATACAGGGGGCACCGGTACCAGGTCAGCCTATATACAGCCCACACCAGGGTGTCTCTAGAGAATGTAGCCTATATACAGCCCACACCATGGTGTCTCTAGAGAATGTAGCCTATATACAGCCCACACCATGGTGTCTCTAGAGAATGTAGCCTATATACAGCCCACACCAGGGTGTCTCTAGAGAATGTAGCCTATATACAGCCCACACCATGGTTTCTCTAGAGAATGTAGCCTATATACAGCCCACACCAGGGTGTCTCTAGAGAATGTAGCCTATATACAGCCCACACCAGGGTTTCTCTAGAGAATGTAGCCTATATACAGCCCACACCAGGGTGTCTCTAGAGAATGTAGCCTATATACAGCCCACACCAGGGTGTCTCTAGAGAATGTAGCCTATATACAGCCCACACCATGGTTTCTCTAGAGAATGTAGCCTATATACAGCCCACACCATGGTTTCTCTAGAGAATGTAGCCTATATACAGCCCACACCAGGGTTTCTCTAGAGAATGTAGCCTATATACAGCCCACACCAGGGTGTCTCTAGAGAATGTAGCCTATATACAGCCCACACCAGGGTGTCTCTAGAGAATGTAGCCTATATACAGCCCACACCAGGGTTTCTCTAGAGAATGTAGCCTATATACAGCCCACACCAGGGTTTCTCTAGAGAATGTAGCCTATATACAGCCCTCACCAGGGTTTCTCTAGAGAGTGTAGCCTATATACAGCCCACACCAGGGTTTCTCTAGAGAATGTAGCCTATATACAGCCCACACCAGGGTTTCTCTAGAGAATGTAGCCTATATACAGCCCACACCAGGGTTCCCCAACACGTCCCTGCCCCAGAATTGCATTGGGGGCATTCTTAAATGCACAGCCTAACCGGTGGATTTGAAACGGAAATGGGGTATCAGCCTAATCAGTGACACCAACAGAACCAGTTATTTGGTGAAATTACATAAATATTACGGTCTTAGAATTTATACAGCAACATGCCAACATCGTTTAGCATTATATTGTCCAATTGGGGCATTTTGTCTCTCTATATATATCTGTTTGCATGGGGGTTACAATGGGGGACTTTTATTTTGAAGGCGAACTGCCGATTGCACTATTGCTGCTCACGCCACACTGGTTCACATCGGAATGAAACCTGCGAGTCTCCGCCGTCCGCTCAGGCGGGAGAGGGAGAGAGGACGAACAACTATGAACGGTAGACCTACAGTCTGCAGTATTTACACCTGTTGAATGGCAACTGATTTTTAGAATAGAAAACCCTCATGAGCGCAGTTACCGACACCTGTCATAACAGAGCTGCTATCTCTCACCCATTGGTGGTGAGACATGCCCGACACCTGTCATAACAGAGCTGCCAACTCTCACCCATTGGTGGTGAGACACGCCCGACACCTGTCATAACAGAGCTGCCAACTCTCACCCATTGGTGGTGAGACACGCCCGACACCTGTCATAACAGAGCTGCTATCTCTCACCCATTGGTGGTGAGACACGCCCGACACCTGTCATAACAGAGCTGCTATCTCTCACCCATTGGTGGTGAGACACGCCCGACACCTGTCATAACAGAGCTGCCAACTCTCACCCATTGGTGGTGAGACACGCCCGACACCTGTCATAACAGAGCTGCCAACTCTCACCCATTGGTGGTGAGACACGCCCGACACCTGTCATAACAGAGCTGCTATCTCTCACCCATTGGTGGTGAGACACGCCCGACACCTGTCATAACAGAGCTGCCAACTCTCACCCATTGGTGGTGAGACACGCCCGACACCTGTCATAACAGAGCTGCTATCTCTCACCCATTGGTGGTGAGACATGCCCGACACCTGTCATAACAGAGCTGCTATCTCTCACCCATTGGTGGTGAGACACGCCCGACACCTGTCATAACAGAGCTGCCAACTCTCACCCATTGGTGGTGAGACACGCCCGACACCTGTCATAACAGAGCTGCTATCTCTCACCCATTGGTGGTGAGACACGCATTTGACCCTCTAATCATGGCACACGTCTTACATCTCACGCATTCTCACGCAAAATACTTTCTAAGTCTCCACATTAATAACCATGTCATAGCCTGATAGTGTTGGGCAGGCTAACTGCAATAGAGGGACTGTATTTAGCTAAAACTGATCATTCAGACTTTATAAACTAGAATGTGTTATAATAGTGCATGAAGTGTCCTTCTAAGAACAGACTGGATGTTAAACTGCGGAAGCTTCTAAGTTATAGCATCAGACTCAGACTACAACAGACCACTGACTGCTCACTGCTGTAGTTCATTCAGCAAGCAGCCTGGAAACTCCAGAGACAAGTTCCACATCATAGTTTACACGTCATTAAGATTCTAACTCCTATAGCTTTTTAAAAGACCGACCAAGCGACAGGCTTCATTCATAATGCATGAATGAAATGATAGTCATTGCCCGGGACTTAACTAACTGGGGTATGTTTGCTGAGTAGGACCCAACGTTTTGAAACATTCTTATGCTATGAACAAACATGCTTCTCTGACATTTAGTAAATCAATTTGGCTCTATATCTGTTAATTATATCTGTAACATTCGACAACGTTTGACGACTGAATATTGCCCTGGGGTGCCATCATCAGGAACCGAACGGAAACAAACTGTCAGAAACAGGAAGGGAATAACCTGAACTTGTTCAGTGAGACACGCTAGTTTCTGTTGCAAAACATTTTGTTACGATCTGCACGATTGAATACACCCATGGAAAGTATGAGACAGCTTTCCTGCTGGTGATTACTACAAACAAACTACACGTAAATTTTTTTCTTCGAATTGCCGAATTTTGCCGTTAAAAATGACAAGAATAGAGCTAACGTGATTTCTTATTTTAAATGTCTGGCCTTCACAGTGTATTTGATATCTGAAAGTCCAAAAACGTTGCGTCTTGCTCAACCGCCCCCAATAATGTTTTTATACATGGAAGTAAAAGTGAAAGTAAAATAGGTCAGGGGTCACTGCAGAAGCAAACAACTAGTAGATTTAGTTGTCTATAGGAAATGCCAACACATTTCCAGTCTAGTAGATTTAGTTGTCAGTAGGAAATGCGAACACATTTACAGTCTAGTAGATTTAGTTGTAAATATGAAATGACAAGAAATTTACAGTCTAGTAGATTTAGTTGTCAATAGGAAATGACAACACATTTACATTGTAGTAGATTTAGTTGCCTATAGGAAATGACAACACATTTACAGTCTAGAAGATTTAGTTGTCAATAGGAAATGAGGAGACATTTACCGTCTAGTAGATTTAGTGGTCTATAGGAAATGCCAACACATTTACAGTCTAGTAGATTTAGTAGTCTATAGGAAATGACAACACATTTACATTGTAGTAGATTTAGTTGTCCAAAGGAAATGACAACACATTTACAGTCTAGTAGATTTAGTTGTCTATAGGAAATGCCAACACATTTACATTGTAGTAGATTTAGTTGTCTATAGGAAATGACAAGACATTTAAAGTCTAGTAGATTTAGTTGTAAATATGAAAAGACAAGACATTTACAGTCTATTAGATTTAGTTGTCTGTAGGAAATACCAACACATTTGCAGTCCAGTAGATTTAGTTGTCTATATGAAATGACAAGACATTTACAGTCTAGTAGATTTAGTTGTCAAAAGTAAATGACAAGACACTTAGAGTCTAGTAGATGTAGTTGTCTATAGGAATTGCCATCACATTTACAGTCTAGTAGATTTAGTTGTCTATAGGAAATACCAACACATTTACAGTCTAGTAGATTTAGTTGTCAATAGGAAATGACAACACATTTACATTGTAGTAGATTTAGTTGTCGAAAGGAAATGACAACACATTTACAGTCTAGTAGATTTAGTGGTCTATAGGAAATGCCAACACATTTACAGTGTAGTAGATGTAGTTGTCTGTAGGAAATGCGAACACATTTACAGTCTAGTAGATTTAGTTGTCAATAGGAAATGACAACACATTTACATTGTAGTAGATTTAGTTGTCGAAAGGAAATGACAACACATTTACAGTCTAGTAGATTTAGTGGTCTATAGGAAATGCCAACACATTTACAGTCTAGTAGATTTAGTTGTCTGTAGGAAATGCCACCACATTTACAGTCTAGTAGATTTAGTAGTCTATAGGAATTGGCATCACATTTACAGTCCAGTAGATTTAGTTGTCTATAGGAAATAACAACACATTTCCAGTCTAGTAGATTTAGTTGCCTGTAGGAAATGCGAACACATTTACAGTCTAGATTTAGTTGTCTATAGGAAATGACGACACATTTACATTGTAGTAGATTTAGTTGTCTATAGGAAATGCCAACACATTTACAGTCTAGTAGATTTAGTAGTCTATAGGAATTGCCATCACATTTACAGTCCAGTAGATTTAGTTGTCTATAGGAAATGACAACACATTTACAGTCTAGTAGATTTAGTAGTCTATAGGAATTGCCATCACATTTACAGTCCAGTAGATTTAGTTGTCTATAGGAAATGACAACACATTTACAGTCTAGTAGATTTAGTTGTCAATAGGAAATTAAGAGACATTTACCGTCTAGTAGATTTAGTTGTCTGTAGGAAATGACAAGACAGTTACAGTCTAGTAGACTTAGTTGTCTATAGGAAATGACAACACATTTACATTCTAGTAGATGTAGTTGTCTATAGGAATTGTCATCACATTTATAGTCCAGTAGATTTAGTTGTCTATAGGAAATGACAACACATTTACGGTCTAGTAGATTTACTTGTCAATAGGAAATGACAATACATTTACCGTCTAGTATATTTAGTTGTATATATGAAATGACAAGACATTTACCGTCTAGTAGATTTAGTTGTCATTAGGAAATGACAAGACGGTTAGAGTCTAGTAGATGTAGTTGTCTATAGGAATTGCCATCACATTTACACTCTAGTAGATTTAGTTGTCTATAGGAAATACCAACACATTTACAGTCTAGTAGATGTAGTTGTCTATAGAAATTGCCATCACATTTACAGTCCAGTAGATTTAGTTGTCTATAGGAAATACCAACACATTTACAGTCTAGTAGATTTAGTTGTCTATAGGAAATACCAACACATTTACAGTCTAGTAGATGTAGTTGTCTATAGGAATTGCCATCACATTTACAGTCTAGTAGATTTAGTTGTCTATAGGAAATACCAACACATTTACCGTCTAGTAGATTTAGTTGTAAATATGAAATGACAAGAAATGTACAGTCTAGTAGATTTAGTTGTCTATAGGAAATGACAAAGCATTTACAGTCTAGTAGATTTAGTTGTCTATAGGAAATGACAACACATTTACAGTCTAGTAGATTTAGTTGTCAATAGGAAATGAAGAGACATTTACCGGCTAGTAGATTTAGTTGTCTGTAGGAAATGACAAGGTGGTTATAGTCTAGTAGATTTAGTTGTCTATAGGAAATGACAAACATTTACATTCTATTAGATGTAGTTGTCTATAGAAATTGCCATCACATTTACAGTCCAGTAGATTTAGTTGTCTATAGGAAATGACAACACATTTACATTCTATTAGATGTAGTTGTCTATAGAAATTGCCATCACATTTACAGTCCAGTAGATTTAGTTGTCTATATGAAATGACAAGACATTTACAGTCTAGTAGATTAAGTTGTCTATATGAAATGACAAGACATTTACAGTCTAGTAGATTTAGTTGTCAATAGGAAATGACAAGACAGTTAGAGTCTAATAGATTTAGTTGTCTATTGGAATTGGCATCACATTTACAGTCTAGTAGATTTAGTTGTCTATAGGAAATGACAACACATTTACAGTTTAGTAGATTTAGTTGTCAATAGGAAATGACAAGACATTTACCGTCTAGTAGATTTAATTGTCTGTAGGAAATACCAACACATTTGCAGTCCAGTAGATTTAGTTGTCTTTATGAAATGACAAGACATTTACAGTCTAGTAGATTTAGTTGTCAATAGGAAATGACAAGATATTTACCGTCTAGTAGATTTAGTTGTCTATAGGAAATGCCAACACATTTACAGTCTAGTAGATTTAGTTGTCAATAGGAAATGAGGAGACATTTACCGTCTAGTAGACTTAGTGGTCTATAGGAAATGCCAACACATTTACAGTCTAGTAGATTTAGTTGTCAATAGGAAATGAGGAGACATTTACCGTCTAGTAGACTTAGTGGTCTATAGGAAATGCCAACACATTTACAGTCTAGTAGATTTAGTTGTCTGTAGGAAATGACAACAAATTTACAGTATAGTAGATTTAGTAGTCTATAGGAAATAACAACACATTTCCAGTCTAGTAGATTTAGTTGTCTGTAGGAAATGCGAACACATTTACAGTCTAGATTTAGTTGTCTATAGGAAATGACAACACATTTACATTGTAGTAGATTTAGTTGTCTATAGGAAATGACAAAGCATTTACAGTCTAGTAGATTTAGTTGTCTATAGGAAATGACAACACATTTTCAGTTTCGTAGATTTAGTTGTCAATAGGAAATGAGGAGACATTTACCGTCTAGTAGATTTAGTGGTCTATAGGAAATGCCAACACATTTACAGTCTAGTAGATTTAGTAGTCTATAGGAAATGACAACACATTTACATTGTAGTAGATTTAGTTGTCCAAAGGAAATGACAACACATTTACAGTCTAGTAGATTTAGTTGTCTATAGGAAATGCCAACACATTTACATTGTAGTAGATTTAGTTGTCTATAGGAAATGACAAGACATTTAAAGTCTAGTAGATTTAGTTGTAAATATGAAAAGACAAGACATTTACAGTCTAGTAGATGTAGTTGAGTGTAGGAATTGCCATCACATTTACAGTCCAGTAGATTTAGTTGTCTTTAGGAAATAACAACACATTTCCAGTCTAGTAGATTTAGTTGTCTGTAGGAAATGCGAACACATTTACAGTCTAGTAGATTTAGTTGTCAATAGGAAATGACAACACATTTACATTGTAGTAGATTTAGTTGTCGAAAGGAAATGACAACACATTTACAGTCTAGTAGATTTAGTGGTCTATAGGAAATGCCAACACATTTACAGTCTAGTAGATGTAGTTGTCTGTAGGAATTGCCATCACATTTACAGTCCTGTAGATTTAGTTGTCTTTAGGAAATAGCAACACATTTCCAGTCTAGTAGATTTAGTTGTAAATATGAAATTACAAGACATTTACAGTCTAGTAGATTTAGTTGTCTGTAGGAAATGCCACCACATTTACAGTCTAGTAGATTTAGTAGTCTATAGGAATTGGCATCACATTTACAGTCCAGTAGATTTAGTTGTCTATAGGAAATATCAACACATTTCCAGTCTAGTAGATTTAGTTGCCTGTAGGAAATGCGAACACATTTACAGTCTAGATTTAGTTGTCTATAGGAAATGACGACACATTTACATTGTAGTAGATTTAGTTGTCTATAGGAAATGCCAACACATTTACAGTCTAGTAGATTTAGTAGTCTATAGGAATTGCCATCACATTTACAGTCCAGTAGATTTAGTTGTCTATAGGAAATGACAACACATTTACAGTCTAGTAGATTTAGTAGTCTATAGGAATTGCCATCACATTTACAGTCCAGTAGATTTAGTTGTCTATAGGAAATGACAACACATTTACAGTCTAGTAGATTTAGTTGTCAATAGGAAATTAAGAGACATTTACCGTCTAGTAGATTTAGTTGTCTGTAGGAAATGACAAGACAGTTACAGTCTAGTAGACTTAGTTGTCTATAGGAAATGCCAACACATTTACAGTCTAGTAGATTTAGTAGTCTATAGGAATTGCCATCACATTTACAGTCCAGTAGATTTAGTTGTCTATAGGAAATGACAACACATTTACATTCTAGTAGATGTAGTTGTCTATAGGAATTGTCATCACATTTATAGTCCAGTAGATTTAGTTGTCTATAGGAAATGACAACACATTTACAGTCTAGTAGATTTACTTGTCAATAGGAAATGACAATACATTTACCGTCTAGTATATTTAGTTGTATATATGAAATGCCAAGACATTTACCGTCTAGTAGATTTAGTTGTCATTAGGAAATGACAAGACGGTTAGAGTCTAGTAGATGTAGTTGTCTATAGGAATTGCCATCACATTTACAGTCTAGTATATTTAGTTGTCTATAGGAAATACCAACACATTTACAGTCTAGTAGATGTAGTTGTCTATAGAAATTGCCATCACATTTACAGTCCAGTAGATTTAGTTGTCTATAGGAAATACCAACACATTTACAGTCTAGTAGATTTAGTTGTCTATAGGAAATACCAACACATTTACAGTCTAGTAGATGTAGTTGTCTATAGGAATTGCCATCACATTTACAGTCTAGTAGATTTAGTTGTCTATAGGAAATACCAACACATTTACCGTCTAGTAGATTTAGTTGTAAATATGAAATGACAAGAAATGTACAGTCTAGTAGATTTAGTTGTCTATAGGAAATGACAAAGCATTTACAGTCTAGTAGATTTAGTTGTCTATAGGAAATGACAACACATTTACAGTCTAGTAGATTTAGTTGTCAATAGGAAATGAAGAGACATTTACCGTCTAGTAGATTTAGTTGTCTGTAGGAAATGACAAGGTGGTTATAGTCTGGTAGATTTAGTTGTCTATAGGAAATGACAAACATTTACATTCTATTAGATGTAGTTGTCTATAGAAATTGCCATCACATTTACAGTCCAGTAGATTTAGTTGTCTATAGGAAATGACAAACATTTACATTCTATTAGATGTAGTTGTCTATAGAAATTGCCATCACATTTACAGTCCAGTAGATTTAGTTGTCAATAGGAAATGACAAGACAGTTAGAGTCTAATAGATTTAGTTGTCTATTGGAATTGGCATCACATTTACAGTCTAGTAGATTTAGTTGTCTATAGGAAATGACAAACATTTACATTCTATTAGATGTAGTTGTCTATAGAAATTGCCATCACATTTACAGTCCAGTAGATTTAGTTGTCTATAGGAAATGACAACACATTTACATTCTATTAGATGTAGTTGTCTATAGAAATTGCCATCACATTTACAGTCCAGTAGATTTAGTTGTCTATATGAAATGACAAGACATTTACAGTCTAGTAGATTAAGTTGTCTATATGAAATGACAAGACATTTACAGTCTAGTAGATTTAGTTGTCAATAGGAAATGACAAGACAGTTAGAGTCTAATAGATTTAGTTGTCTATTGGAATTGGCATCACATTTACAGTCTAGTAGATTTAGTTGTCTATAGGAAATGACAACACATTTACAGTCTAGTAGATTTAGTTGTCAATAGGAAATGACAAGACATTTACCGTGTAGTAGATTTAATTGTCTGTAGGAAATACCAACACATTTGCAGTCCAGTAGATTTAGTTGTCTTTATGAAATGACAAGACATTTACAGTCTAGTAGATTTAGTTGTCAATAGGAAATGACAAGATATTTACCGTCTAGTAGATTTAGTTGTCTATAGGAAATGCCAACACATTTACAGTCTA
Source organism: Oncorhynchus nerka (assembly GCF_034236695.1). Lineage (NCBI taxonomy): Eukaryota > Metazoa > Chordata > Actinopteri > Salmoniformes > Salmonidae > Oncorhynchus > Oncorhynchus nerka. Next base: position 2,765,491 of record NC_088413.1, on the reverse strand, counting down.
GTAGATTTAGTTGTCAATAGGAAATGAGGAGACATTTACCGTCTAGTAGACTTAGTGGTCTATAGGAAATGCCAACACATTTACAGTCTAGTAGATTTAGTTGTCAATAGGAAATGAGGAGACATTTACCGTCTAGTAGACTTAGTGGTCTATAGGAAATGCCAACACATTTACAGTCTAGTAGATTTAGTTGTCTGTAGGAAATGACAACAAATTTACAGTATAGTAGATTTAGTAGTCTATAGGAAATAACAACACATTTCCAGTCTAGTAGATTTAGTTGTCTGTAGGAAATGCGAACACATTTACAGTCTAGATTTAGTTGTCTATAGGAAATGACAACACATTTACATTGTAGTAGATTTAGTTGTCTATAGGAAATGACAAAGCATTTACAGTCTAGTAGATTTAGTTGTCTATAGGAAATGACAACACATTTACAGTCTAGTAGATTTAGTTGTCAATAGGAAATGAAGAGACATTTACAGTCTAGTAGATTTAGTTGTCTATAGGAAATGACAACACATTTACATTCTAGTAGATGTAGTTGTCTATAGAAATTGCATCACATTTACAGTCCAGTAGATTTAGTTGTCTATATAAAATGACAAGACATTTACAGTATAGTAGATTTAGTTGTCAATAGGAAATGACAAGACACTTAGAGTCTAGTAGATGTAGTTGTCTGTAGGAATCGCCATCACATTTACAGTCCAGTAGATTTAGTTGTCTATAGGAAATGACAACACATTTTCAGTTTCGTAGATTTAGTTGTCAATAGGAAATGAGGAGACATTTACCATCTAGTAGACTTAGTGGTCGATAGGAAATGCCAACACATTTACAGTCTAGTAGATTTAGTTGTCTGTAGGAAATGACAACACATTTACATTGTAGTAGATTTAGTTGCCTATAGGATATGACAACACATTTACAGTCTAGAAGATTTAGTTGTCAATAGGAAATGAGGAGACATTTACCGTCTAGTAGATTTAGTGGTCTATAGGAAATGCCAACACATTTACAGTCTAGTAGATTTAGTAGTCTATAGGAAATGACAACACATTTACATTGTAGTAGATTTAGTTGTCCAAAGGAAATGACAACACATTTACAGTCTAGTAGATTTAGTTGTCTATAGGAAATGCCAACACATTTACATTGTAGTAGATTTAGTTGTCTATAGGAAATGACAAGACATTTAAAGTCTAGTAGATTTAGTTGTAAATATGAAAAGACAAGACATTTACAGTCTAGTAGATGTAGTTGAGTGTAGGAATTGCCATCACATTTACAGTCCAGTAGATTTAGTTGTCTTTAGGAAATAACAACACATTTCCAGTCTAGTAGATTTAGTTGTCTGTAGGAAATGCGAACACATTTACAGTCTAGTAGATTCAGTTGTCAATAGGAAATGACAACACATTTACATTGTAGTAGATTTAGTTGTCGAAAGGAAATGACAACACATTTACAGTCTAGTAGATTTAGTGGTCTATAGGAAATGCCAACACATTTACAGTCTAGTAGATGTAGTTGTCTGTAGGAATTGCCATCACATTTACAGTCCTGTAGATTTAGTTGTCTTTAGGAAATAGCAACACATTTCCAGTCTAGTAGATTTAGTTGTAAATATGAAATTACAAGACATTTACAGTCTAGTAGATTTAGTTGTCTGTAGGAAATGCCACCACATTTACAGTCTAGTAGATTTAGTTGTCTATAGGAAATAACAACACATTTCCAGTCTAGTAGATTTAGTTGCCTGTAGGAAATGCGAACACATTTACAGTCTAGATTTAGTTGTCTATAGGAAATGACGACACATTTACATTGTAGTAGATTTAGTTGTCTATAGGAAATGCCAACACATTTACAGTCTAGTAGATTTAGTAGTCTATAAGAATTGCCATCACATTTACAGTCCAGTAGATTTAGTTGTCTATAGGAAATGACAACACATTTACAGTCTAGTAGATTTAGTAGTCTATAGGAATTGCCATCACATTTACAGTCCAGTAGATTTAGTTGTCTATAGGAAATGACAACACATTTACAGTCTAGTAGATTTAGTAGTCTATAGGAATTGCCATCACATTTACAGTCCAGTAGATTTAGTTGTCTATAGGGAAATGACAACACATTTACATTGTAGTAGATTTAGTTGTCTATAGGAAATGCCAACACATTTACAGTCTAGTAGATTTACTTGTCAATAGGAAATGACAATACATTTACCGTCTAGTATATTTAGTTGTATATATGAAATGCCAAGACATTTACCGTCTAGTAGATTTAGTTGTCATTAGGAAATGACAAGACCGTTAGAGTCTAGTAGATGTAGTTGTCTATAGGAATTGCCATCACATTTACAGTCTAGTATATTTAGTTGTCTATAGGAAATACCAACACATTTACAGTCTAGTAGATGTAGTTGTCTATAGAAATTGCCATCACATTTACAGTCCAGTAGATTTAGTTGTCTATAGGAAATGACAACACATTTACATTCTAGTAGATGTAGTTGTCTATAGAAATTGCCATCACATTTACAGTCCAGTAGATTTAGTTGTCTATATAAAATGACAAGACATTTACAGTATAGTAGATTTAGTTGTCAATAGGAAATGACAAGACACTTAGAGTCTAGTAGATGTAGTTGTCTGTAGGAATCGCCATCACATTTACAGTCCAGTAGATTTAGTTGTCTATAGGAAATGACAACACATTTTCAGTTTCGTAGATTTAGTTGTCAATAGGAAATGAGGAGACATTTACCATCTAGTAGACTTAGTGGTCGATAGGAAATGCCAACACATTTACAGTCTAGTAGATTTAGTTGTCTGTAGGAAATGACAACACATTTACATTGTAGTAGATTTAGTTGCCTATAGGATATGACAACACATTTACAGTCTAGAAGATTTAGTTGTCAATAGGAAATGAGGAGACATTTACCGTCTAGTAGATTTAGTGGTCTATAGGAAATGCCAACACATTTACAGTCTAGTAGATTTAGTAGTCTATAGGAAATGACAACACATTTACATTGTAGTAGATTTAGTTGTCCAAAGGAAATGACAACACATTTACAGTCTAGTAGATTTAGTTGTCTATAGGAAATGCCAACACATTTACATTGTAGTAGATTTAGTTGTCTATAGGAAATGACAAGACATTTAAAGTCTAGTAGATTTAGTTGTAAATATGAAAAGACAAGACATTTACAGTCTAGTAGATGTAGTTGAGTGTAGGAATTGCCATCACATTTACAGTCCAGTAGATTTAGTTGTCTTTAGGAAATAACAACACATTTCCAGTCTAGTAGATTTAGTTGTCTGTAGGAAATGCGAACACATTTACAGTCTAGTAGATTCAGTTGTCAATAGGAAATGACAACACATTTACATTGTAGTAGATTTAGTTGTCGAAAGGAAATGACAACACATTTACAGTCTAGTAGATTTAGTGGTCTATAGGAAATGCCAACACATTTACAGTCTAGTAGATGTAGTTGTCTGTAGGAATTGCCATCACATTTACAGTCCTGTAGATTTAGTTGTCTTTAGGAAATAGCAACACATTTCCAGTCTAGTAGATTTAGTTGTAAATATGAAATTACAAGACATTTACAGTCTAGTAGATTTAGTTGTCTGTAGGAAATGCCACCACATTTACAGTCTAGTAGATTTAGTAGTCTATAGGAATTGGCATCACATTTACAGTCCAGTAGATTTAGTTGTCTATAGGAAATAACAACACATTTCCAGTCTAGTAGATTTAGTTGCCTGTAGGAAATGCGAACACATTTACAGTCTAGATTTAGTTGTCTATAGGAAATGACGACACATTTACATTGTAGTAGATTTAGTTGTCTATAGGAAATGCCAACACATTTACAGTCTAGTAGATTTAGTAGTCTATAAGAATTGCCATCACATTTACAGTCCAGTAGATTTAGTTGTCTATAGGAAATGACAACACATTTACAGTCTAGTAGATTTAGTAGTCTATAGGAATTGCCATCACATTTACAGTCCAGTAGATTTAGTTGTCTATAGGAAATGACAACACATTTACAGTCTAGTAGATTTAGTAGTCTATAGGAATTGCCATCACATTTACAGTCCAGTAGATTTAGTTGTCTATAGGGAAATGACAACACATTTACATTGTAGTAGATTTAGTTGTCTATAGGAAATGCCAACACATTTACAGTCTAGTAGATTTACTTGTCAATAGGAAATGACAATACATTTACCGTCTAGTATATTTAGTTGTATATATGAAATGCCAAGACATTTACCGTCTAGTAGATTTAGTTGTCATTAGGAAATGACAAGACGGTTAGAGTCTAGTAGATGTAGTTGTCTATAGGAATTGCCATCACATTTACAGTCTAGTATATTTAGTTGTCTATAGGAAATACCAACACATTTACAGTCTAGTAGATGTAGTTGTCTATAGAAATTGCCATCACATTTACAGTCCAGTAGATTTAGTTGTCTATAGGAAATACCAACACATTTACAGTCTAGTAGATTTAGTTGTCTATAGGAAATACCAACACATTTACAGTCTAGTAGATGTAGTTGTCTATAGGAATTGCCATCACATTTACAGTCTAGTAGATTTAGTTGTCTATAGGAAATACCAACACATTTACCGTCTAGTAGATTTAGTTGTAAATATGAAATGACAAGAAATGTACAGTCTAGTAGATTTAGTTGTCTATAGGAAATGACAAAGCATTTACAGTCTAGTAGATTTAGTTGTCTATAGGAAATGACAACACATTTACAGTCTTGTAGATTTAGTTGTCAATAGGAAATGAAGAGACATTTACCGTCTAGTAGATTTAGTTGTCTGTAGGAAATGACAAGGTGGTTATAGTCTAGTAGATTTAGTTGTCTATAGGAAATGACAAACATTTACATTCTATTAGATGTAGTTGTCTATAGAAATTGCCATCACATTTACAGTCCAGTAGATTTAGTTGTCTATAGGAAATGACAAACATTTACATTCTATTAGATGTAGTTGTCTATAGAAATTGCCATCACATTTACAGTCCAGTAGATTTAGTTGTCAATAGGAAATGACAAGACAGTTAGAGTCTAATAGATTTAGTTGTCTATTGGAATTGGCATCACATTTACAGTCTAGTAGATTTAGTTGTCTATAGGAAATGACAACACATTTACAGTCTAGTAGATTTAGTTGTCAATAGGAAATGACAAGACATTTACCGTCTAGTAGATTTAATTGTCTGTAGGAAATACCAACACATTTGCAGTCCAGTAGATTTAGTTGTCTTTATGAAATGACAAGACATTTACAGTCTAGTAGATTTAGTTGTCAATAGGAAATGACAAGATATTTACCGTCTAGTAGATTTAGTTGTCTATAGGAAATGCCAACACATTTACAGTCTAGTAGATTTAGTTGTCAATAGGAAATGAGGAGACATTTACCGTCTAGTAGACTTAGTGGTCTATAGGAAATGCCAACACATTTACAGTCTAGTAGATTTAGTTGTCTGTAGGAAATGACAACAAATTTACAGTATAGTAGATTTAGTAGTCTATAGGAAATAACAACACATTTCCAGTCTAGTAGATTTAGTTGTCTGTAGGAAATGCGAACACATTTACAGTCTAGATTTAGTTGTCTATAGGAAATGACAACACATTTACATTGTAGTAGATTTAGTTGTCTATAGGAAATGACAAAGCATTTACAGTCTAGTAGATTTAGTTGTCTATAGGAAATGACAACACATTTACAGTCTAGTAGATTTAGTTGTCAATAGGAAATGAAGAGACATTTACAGTCTAGTAGATTTAGTTGTCTATAGGAAATGACAACACATTTACATTCTAGTAGATGTAGTTGTCTATAGAAATTGCCATCACATTTACAGTCCAGTAGATTTAGTTGTCTATATAAAATGACAAGACATTTACAGTATAGTAGATTTAGTTGTCAATAGGAAATGACAAGACACTTAGAGTCTAGTAGATGTAGTTGTCTGTAGGAATCGCCATCACATTTACAGTCCAGTAGATTTAGTTGTCTATAGGAAATGACAACACATTTTCAGTTTCGTAGATTTAGTTGTCAATAGGAAATGAGGAGACATTTACCATCTAGTAGACTTAGTGGTCGATAGGAAATGCCAACACATTTACAGTCTAGTAGATTTAGTTGTCTGTAGGAAATGACAACACATTTACATTGTAGTAGATTTAGTTGCCTATAGGAAATGACAACACATTTACAGTCTAGAAGATTTAGTTGTCAATAGGAAATGAGGAGACATTTACCGTCTAGTAGATTTAGTGGTCTATAGGAAATGCCAACACATTTACAGTCTAGTAGATTTAGTAGTCTATAGGAAATGACAACACATTTACATTGTAGTAGATTTAGTTGTCCAAAGGAAATGACAACACATTTACAGTCTAGTAGATTTAGTTGTCTATAGGAAATGCCAACACATTTACATTGTAGTAGATTTAGTTGTCTATAGGAAATGACAAGACATTTAAAGTCTAGTAGATTTAGTTGTAAATATGAAAAGACAAGACATTTACAGTCTAGTAGATGTAGTTGAGTGTAGGAATTGCCATCACATTTACAGTCCAGTAGATTTAGTTGTCTTTAGGAAATAACAACACATTTCCAGTCTAGTAGATTTAGTTGCCTGTAGGAAATGCGAACACATTTACAGTCTAGATTTAGTTGTCTATAGGAAATGACGACACATTTACATTGTAGTAGATTTAGTTGTCTATAGGAAATGCCAACACATTTACAGTCTAGTAGATTTAGTAGTCTATAGGAATTGCCATCACATTTACAGTCCAGTAGATTTAGTTGTCTATAGGAAATGACAACACATTTACAGTCTAGTAGATTTAGTTGTCTATAGGAAATACCAACACATTTACCGTCTAGTAGATTTAGTTGTAAATATGAAATGACAAGAAATGTACAGTCTAGTAGATTTAGTTGTCTATAGGAAATGACAAAGCATTTACAGTCTAGTAGATTTAGTTGTCTATAGGAAATGACAACACATTTACAGTCTAGTAGATTTAGTTGTCAATAGGAAATGAAGAGACATTTACCGTCTAGTAGATTTAGTTGTCTGTAGGAAATGACAAGGTGGTTATAGTCTGGTAGATTTAGTTGTCTATAGGAAATGACAAACATTTACATTCTATTAGATGTAGTTGTCTATAGAAATTGCCATCACATTTACAGTCCAGTAGATTTAGTTGTCTATAGGAAATGACAAACATTTACATTCTATTAGATGTAGTTGTCTATAGAAATTGCCATCACATTTACAGTCCAGTAGATTTAGTTGTCAATAGGAAATGACAAGACAGTTAGAGTCTAATAGATTTAGTTGTCTATTGGAATTGGCATCACATTTACAGTCTAGTAGATTTAGTTGTCTATAGGAAATGACAAACATTTACATTCTATTAGATGTAGTTGTCTATAGAAATTGCCATCACATTTACAGTCCAGTAGATTTAGTTGTCTATATGAAATGACAAGACATTTACAGTCTAGTAGATTAAGTTGTCTATATGAAATGACAAGACATTTACAGTCTAGTAGATTTAGTTGTCAATAGGAAATGACAAGACAGTTAGAGTCTAATAGATTTAGTTGTCTATTGGAATTGGCATCACATTTACAGTCTAGTAGATTTAGTTGTCTATAGGAAATGACAACACATTTACAGTCTAGTAGATTTAGTTGTCAATAGGAAATGACAAGACATTTACCGTCTAGTAGATTTAATTGTCTGTAGGAAATACCAACACATTTGCAGTCCAGTAGATTTAGTTGTCTTTATGAAATGACAAGACATTTACAGTCTAGTAGATTTAGTTGTCAATAGGAAATGACAAGATATTTACCGTCTAGTAGATTTAGTTGTCTATAGGAAATGCCAACACATTTACAGTCTAGTAGATTTAGTTGTCAATAGGAAATGAGGAGACATTTACCGTCTAGTAGACTTAGTGGTCTATAGGAAATGCCAACACATTTACAGTCTAGTAGATTTAGTTGTCAATAGGAAATGAGGAGACATTTACCGTCTAGTAGACTTAGTGGTCTATAGGAAATGCCAACACATTTACAGTCTAGTAGATTTAGTTGTCTGTAGGAAATGACAACAAATGTACAGTATAGTAGATTTAGTAGTCTATAGGAAATAACAACACATTTCCAGTCTAGTAGATTTAGTTGTCTGTAGGAAATGCGAACACATTTACAGTCTAGATTTAGTTGTCTATAGGAAATGACAACACATTTACATTGTAGTAGATTTAGTTGTCTATAGGAAATGACAAAGCATTTACAGTCTAGTAGATTTAGTTGTCTATAGGAAATGACAACACATTTACAGTCTAGTAGATTTAGTTGTCAATAGGAAATGAAGAGACATTTACAGTCTAGTAGATTTAGTTGTCTATAGGAAATGACAACACATTTACATTCTAGTAGATGTAGTTGTCTATAGAAATTGCCATCACATTTACAGTCCAGTAGATTTAGTTGTCTATATAAAATGACAAGACATTTACAGTATAGTAGATTTAGTTGTCAATAGGAAATGACAAGACACTTAGAGTCTAGTAGATGTAGTTGTCTGTAGGAATCGCCATCACATTTACAGTCCAGTAGATTTAGTTGTCTATAGGAAATGACAACACATTTTCAGTTTCGTAGATTTAGTTGTCAATAGGAAATGAGGAGACATTTACCATCTAGTAGACTTAGTGGTCGATAGGAAATGCCAACACATTTACAGTCTAGTAGATTTAGTTGTCTGTAGGAAATGACAACACATTTACATTGTAGTAGATTTAGTTGCCTATAGGATATGACAACACATTTACAGTCTAGAAGATTTAGTTGTCAATAGGAAATGAGGAGACATTTACCGTCTAGTAGATTTAGTGGTCTATAGGAAATGCCAACACATTTACAGTCTAGTAGATTTAGTAGTCTATAGGAAATGACAACACATTTACATTGTAGTAGATTTAGTTGTCCAAAGGAAATGACAACACATTTACAGTCTAGTAGATTTAGTTGTCTATAGGAAATGCCAACACATTTACATTGTAGTAGATTTAGTTGTCTATAGGAAATGACAAGACATTTAAAGTCTAGTAGATTTAGTTGTAAATATGAAAAGACAAGACATTTACAGTCTAGTAGATGTAGTTGAGTGTAGGAATTGCCATCACATTTACAGTCCAGTAGATTTAGTTGTCTTTAGGAAATAACAACACATTTCCAGTCTAGTAGATTTAGTTGTCTGTAGGAAATGCGAACACATTTACAGTCTAGTAGATTCAGTTGTCAATAGGAAATGACAACACATTTACATTGTAGTAGATTTAGTTGTCGAAAGGAAATGACAACACATTTACAGTCTAGTAGATTTAGTGGTCTATAGGAAATGCCAACACATTTACAGTCTAGTAGATGTAGTTGTCTGTAGGAATTGCCATCACATTTACAGTCCTGTAGATTTAGTTGTCTTTAGGAAATAGCAACACATTTCCAGTCTAGTAGATTTAGTTGTAAATATGAAATTACAAGACATTTACAGTCTAGTAGATTTAGTTGTCTGTAGGAAATGCCACCACATTTACAGTCTAGTAGATTTAGTAGTCTATAGGAATTGGCATCACATTTACAGTCCAGTAGATTTAGTTGTCTATAGGAAATAACAACACATTTCCAGTCTAGTAGATTTAGTTGCCTGTAGGAAATGCGAACACATTTACAGTCTAGATTTAGTTGTCTATAGGAAATGACGACACATTTACATTGTAGTAGATTTAGTTGTCTATAGGAAATGCCAACACATTTACAGTCTAGTAGATTTAGTAGTCTATAGGAATTGCCATCACATTTACAGTCCAGTAGATTTAGTTGTCTATAGGAAATGACAACACATTTACAGTCTAGTAGATTTAGTAGTCTATAGGAATTGCCATCACATTTACAGTCCAGTAGATTTAGTTGTCTATAGGAAATGACAACACATTTACAGTCTAGTAGATTTAGTTGTCAATAGGAAATTAAGAGACATTTACCGTCTAGTAGATTTAGTTGTCTGTAGGAAATGACAAGACAGTTACAGTCTAGTAGACTTAGTTGTCTATAGGAAATGACAACACATTTACATTCTAGTAGATGTAGTTGTCTATAGGAATTGTCATCACATTTATAGTCCAGTAGATTTAGTTGTCTATAGGAAATGACAACACATTTACAGTCTAGTAGATTTACTTGTCAATAGGAAATGACAATACATTTACCGTCTAGTATATTTAGTTGTATATATGAAATGCCAAGACATTTACCGTCTAGTAGATTTAGTTGTCATTAGGAAATGACAAGACGGTTAGAGTCTAGTAGATGTAGTTGTCTATAGGAATTGCCATCACATTTACAGTCTAGTATATTTAGTTGTCTATAGGAAATACCAACACATTTACAGTCTAGTAGATGTAGTTGTCTATAGAAATTGCCATCACATTTACAGTCCAGTAGATTTAGTTGTCTATAGGAAATACCAACACATTTACAGTCTAGTAGATTTAGTTGTCTATAGGAAATACCAACACATTTACAGTCTAGTAGTTGTAGTTGTCTATAGGAATTGCCATCACATTTACAGTCTAGTAGATTTAGTTGTCTATAGGAAATACCAACACATTTACCGTCTAGTAGATTTAGTTGTAAATATGAAATGACAAGAAATGTACAGTCTAGTAGATTTAGTTGTCTATAGGAAATGACAAAGCATTTACAGTCTAGTAGATTTAGTTGTCTATAGGAAATGACAACACATTTACAGTCTTGTAGATTTAGTTGTCAATAGGAAATGAAGAGACATTTACCGTCTAGTAGATTTAGTTGTCTGTAGGAAATGACAAGGTGGTTATAGTCTAGTAGATTTAGTTGTCTATAGGAAATGACAAACATTTACATTCTATTAGATGTAGTTGTCTATAGAAATTGCCATCACATTTACAGTCCAGTAGATTTAGTTGTCTATAGGAAATGACAAACATTTACATTCTATTAGATGTAGTTGTCTATAGAAATTGCCATCACATTTACAGTCCAGTAGATTTAGTTGTCAATAGGAAATGACAAGACAGTTAGAGTCTAATAGATTTAGTTGTCTATTGGAATTGGCATCACATTTACAGTCTAGTAGATTTAGTTGTCTATAGGAAATGACAACACATTTACAGTCTAGTAGATTTAGTTGTCAATAGGAAATGACAAGACATTTACCGTCTAGTAGATTTAATTGTCTGTAGGAAATACCAACACATTTGCAGTCCAGTATATTTAGTTGTCTTTATGAAATGACAAGACATTTACAGTCTAGTAGATTTAGTTGTCAATAGGAAATGACAAGATATTTACCGTCTAGTAGATTTAGTTGTCTATAGGAAATGCCAACACATTTACAGTCTAGTAGATTTAGTTGTCAATAGGAAATGAGGAGACATTTACCGTCTAGTAGACTTAGTGGTCTATAGGAAATGCCAACACATTTACAGTCTAGTAGATTTAGTTGTCTGTAGGAAATGACAACAAATTTACAGTATAGTAGATTTAGTAGTCTATAGGAAATAACAACACATTTCCAGTCTAGTAGATTTAGTTGTCTGTAGGAAATGCGAACACATTTACAGTCTAGATTTAGTTGTCTATAGGAAATGACAACACATTTACATTGTAGTAGATTTAGTTGTCTATAGGAAATGACAAAGCATTTACAGTCTAGTAGATTTAGTTGTCTATAGGAAATGACAACACATTTACAGTCTAGTAGATTTAGTTGTCAATAGGAAATGAAGAGACATTTACAGTCTAGTAGATTTAGTTGTCTATAGGAAATGACAACACATTTACATTCTAGTAGATGTAGTTGTCTATAGAAATTGCCATCACATTTACAGTCCAGTAGATTTAGTTGTCTATATAAAATGACAAGACATTTACAGTATAGTAGATTTAGTTGTCAATAGGAAATGACAAGACACTTAGAGTCTAGTAGATGTAGTTGTCTGTAGGAATCGCCATCACATTTACAGTCCAGTAGATTTAGTTGTCTATAGGAAATGACAACACATTTTCAGTTTCGTAGATTTAGTTGTCAATAGGAAATGAGGAGACATTTACCATCTAGTAGACTTAGTGGTCGATAGGAAATGCCAACACATTTACAGTCTAGTAGATTTAGTTGTCTGTAGGAAATGACAACACATTTACATTGTAGTAGATTTAGTTGCCTATAGGAAATGACAACACATTTACAGTCTAGAAGATTTAGTTGTCAATAGGAAATGAGGAGACATTTACCGTCTAGTAGATTTAGTGGTCTATAGGAAATGCCAACACATTTACAGTCTAGTAGATTTAGTAGTCTATAGGAAATGACAACACATTTACATTGTAGTAGATTTAGTTGTCCAAAGGAAATGACAACACATTTACAGTCTAGTAGATTTAGTTGTCTATAGGAAATGCCAACACATTTACATTGTAGTAGATTTAGTTGTCTATAGGAAATGACAAGACATTTAAAGTCTAGTAGATTTAGTTGTAAATATGAAAAGACAAGACATTTACAGTCTAGTAGATGTAGTTGAGTGTAGGAATTGCCATCACATTTACAGTCCAGTAGATTTAGTTGTCTTTAGGAAATAACAACACATTTCCAGTCTAGTAGATTTAGTTGTCTGTAGGAAATGCGAACACATTTACAGTCTAGTAGATTTAGTTGTCGAAAGGAAATGACAACACATTTACAGTCTAGTAGATTTAGTGGTCTATAGGAAATGCCAACACATTTACAGTCTAGTAGATGTAGTTGTCTGTAGGAATTGCCATCACATTTACAGTCCTGTAGATTTAGTTGTCTTTAGGAAATAGCAACACATTTCCAGTCTAGTAGATTTAGTTGTAAATATGAAATTACAAGACATTTACAGTCTAGTAGATTTAGTTGTCTGTAGGAAATGCCACCACATTTACAGTCTGGTAGATTTAGTAGTCTATAGGAATTGGCATCACATTTACAGTCCAGTAGATTTAGTTGTCTATAGGAAATAACAACACATTTCCAGTCTAGTAGATTTAGTTGCCTGTAGGAAATGCGAACACATTTACAGTCTAGATTTAGTTGTCTATAGGAAATGACGACACATTTACATTGTAGTATATTTAGTTGTCTATAGGAAATGCCAACACATTTACAGTCTAGTAGATTTAGTAGTCTATAGGAATTGCCATCACATTTACAGTCCAGTAGATTTAGTTGTCTATAGGAAATGACAACACATTTACAGTCTAGTAGATTTAGTAGTCTATAGGAATTGCCATCACATTTACAGTCCAGTAGATTTAGTTGTCTATAGGAAATGACAACACATTTACAGTCTAGTAGATTTAGTTGTCAATAGGAAATTAAGAGACATTTACCGTCTAGTAGATTTAGTTGTCTGTAGGAAATGACAAGACAGTTACAGTCTAGTAGACTTAGTTGTCTATAGGAAATGACAACACATTTACATTCTAGTAGATGTAGTTGTCTATAGGAATTGTCATCACATTTATAGTCCAGTAGATTTAGTTGTCAATAGGAAATGACAACACATTTACAGTCTAGTAGATTTACTTGTCAATAGGAAATGACAATACATTTACCGTCTAGTATATTTAGTTGTATATATGAAATGCCAAGACATTTACCGTCTAGTAGATTTAGTTGTCATTAGGAAATGACAAGACGGTTAGAGTCTAGTAGATGTAGTTGTCTATAGAAATTGCCATCACATTTACAGTCCAGTAGATTTAGTTGTCTATAGGAAATACCAACACATTTACAGTCTAGTAGATTTAGTTGTCTATAGGAAATACCAACACATTTACAGTCTAGTAGATGTAGTTGTCTATAGGAATTGCCATCACATTTACAGTCTAGTAGATTTAGTTGTCTATAGGAAATACTAACACATTTACCGTCTAGTAGATTTAGTTGTAAATATGAAATGACAAGAAATGTACAGTCTAGTAGATTTAGTTGTCTATAGGAAATGACAAAGCATTTACAGTCTAGTAGATTTAGTTGTCTATAGGAAATGACAACACATTTACAGTCTAGTAGATTTAGTTGTCAATAGGAAATGAAGAGACATTTACCGTCTAGTAGATTTAGTTGTCTGTAGGAAATGACAAGGTGGTTATAGTCTAGTAGATTTAGTTGTCTATAGTAAATGACAAACATTTACATTCTATTAGATGTAGTTGTCTATAGAAATTGCCATCACATTTACAGTCCAGTAGATTTAGTTGTCTATAGGAAATGACAACACATTTACATTCTATTAGATGTAGTTGTCTATAGAAATTGCCATCACATTTACAGTCCAGTAGATTTAGTTGTCTATATGAAATGACAAGACATTTACAGTCTAGTAGATTAAGTTGTCTATATGAAATGACAAGACATTTACAGTCTAGTAGATTTAGTTGTCAATAGGAAATGACAAGACAGTTAGAGTCTAATAGATTTAGTTGTCTATTGGAATTGGCATCACATTTACAGTCTAGTAGATTTAGTTGTCTATAGGAAATGACAACACATTTACAGTCTAGTAGATTTAGTTGTCAATAGGAAATGACAAGACATTTACCGTCTAGTAGATTTAATTGTCTGTAGGAAATACCAACACATTTGCAGTCCAGTAGATTTAGTTGTCTTTATGAAATGACAAGACATTTACAGTCTAGTAGATTTAGTTGTCAATAGGAAATGACAAGATATTTACCGTCTAGTAGATTTAGTTGTCTATAGGAAATGCCAACACATTTACAGTCTAGTAGATTTAGTTGTCAATAGGAAATGAGGAGACATTTACCGTCTAGTAGACTTAGTGGTCTATAGGAAATGCCAACACATTTACAGTCTAGTAGATTTAGTTGTCAATAGGAAATGAGGAGACATTTACCGTCTAGTAGACTTAGTGGTCTATAGGAAATGCCAACACATTTACAGTCTAGTAGATTTAGTTGTCTGTAGGAAATGACAACAAATTTACAGTATAGTAGATTTAGTAGTCTATAGGAAATAACAACACATTTCCAGTCTAGTAGATTTAGTTGTCTGTAGGAAATGCGAACACATTTACAGTCTAGATTTAGTTGTCAATAGGAAATGACAACACATTTACATTGTAGTAGATTTAGTTGTCGAAAGGAAATGACAACACATTTACAGTCTAGTAGATTTAGTGGTCTATAGGAAATGCCAACACATTTACAGTCTAGTAGATGTAGTTGTCTGTAGGAATTGCCATCACATTTCCAGTCTAGTAGATTTAGTTGTAAATATGAAATTACAAGACATTTACAGTCTAGTAGATTTAGTTGTCTGTAGGAAATGCCACCACATTTACAGTCTAGTAGATTAAGTAGTCTATAGGAATTGGCATCACATTTACAGTCCAGTTGATTTAGTTGTCTATAGGAAATAACAACACATTTCCAGTCTAGTAGATTTAGTTGCCTGTAGGAAATGCGAACACATTTACAGTCTAGATTTAGTTGTCTATAGGAAATGACGACACATTTACATTGTAGTAGATTTAGTTGTCTATAGCAAATGCCAACACATTTACAGTCTAGTAGATTTAGTAGTCTATAGGAATTGCCATCACATTTACAGTCCAGTAGATTTAGTTGTCTATAGGAAATGACAACACATTTACAGTCTAGTAGATTTAGTAGTCTATAGGAATTGCCATCACATTTACAGTCCAGTAGATTTAGTTGTCTATAGGAAATGACAACACATTTACAGTCTAGTAGATTTAGTTGTCAATAGGAAATTAAGAGACATTTACCGTCTAGTAGATTTAGTTGTCTGTAGGAAATGACAAGACAGTTACAGTCTAGTAGACTTAGTTGTCTATAGGAAATGACAACACATTTACATTCTAGTAGATGTAGTTGTCTATAGGAATTGTCATCACATTTATAGTCCAGTAGATTTAGTTGTCTATAGGAAATGACAACACATTTACAGTCTAGTAGATTTACTTGTCAATAGGAAATGACAATACATTTACCGTCTAGTATATTTAGTTGTATATATGAAATGACAAGACATTTACCGTCTAGTAGATTTAGTTGTCATTAGGAAATGACAAGACGGTTAGAGTCTAGTAGATGTAGTTGTCTATAGGAATTGCCATCACATTTACAGTCTAGTAGATTTAGTTGTCTATAGGAAATACCAACACATTTACAGTCTAGTAGATGTAGTTGTCTATAGAAATTGCCAACACATTTCCAGTCTAGTAGATTTAGTTGTCTGTAGGAAATGCGAACACATTTACAGTCTAGTAGATTTAGTTGTCAATAGGAAATGACAACACATTTACATTGTAGTAGATTTAGTTGTCGAAAGGAAATGACAACACATTTACAGTCTAGTAGATTTAGTGGTCTATAGGAAATGCCAACACATTTACAGTCTAGTAGATGTAGTTGTCTGTAGGAATTGCCATCACATTTACAGTCCTGTAGATTTAGTTGTCTTTAGGAAATAGCAACACATTTCCAGTCTAGTAGATTTAGTTGTAAATATGAAATTACAAGACATTTACAGTCTAGTAGATTTAGTTGTCTGTAGGAAATGCCACCACATTTACAGTCTAGTAGATTAAGTAGTCTATAGGAATTGGCATCACATTTACAGTCCAGTTGATTTAGTTGTCTATAGGAAATAACAACACATTTCCAGTCTAGTAGATTTAGTTGCCTGTAGGAAATGCGAACACATTTACAGTCTAGATTTAGTTGTCTATAGGAAATGACGACACATTTACATTGTAGTAGATTTAGTTGTCTATAGGAAATGCCAACACATTTACAGTCTAGTAGATTTAGTAGTCTATAGGAATTGCCATCACATTTACAGTCCAGTAGATTTAGTTGTCTATAGGAAATGACAACACATTTACAGTCTAGTAGATTTAGTAGTCTATAGGAATTGCCATCACATTTACAGTCCAGTAGATTTAGTTGTCTATAGGAAATGACAACACATTTACAGTCTAGTAGATTTAGTTGTCAATAGGAAATTAAGAGACATTTACCGTCTAGTAGATTTAGTTGTCTGTAGGAAATGACAAGACAGTTACAGTCTAGTAGACTTAGTTGTCTATAGGAAATGACAACACATTTACATTCTAGTAGATGTAGTTGTCTATAGGAATTGTCATCACATTTATAGTCCAGTAGATTTAGTTGTCTATAGGAAATGACAACACATTTACAGTCTAGTAGATTTACTTGTCAATAGGAAATGACAATACATTTACCGTCTAGTATATTTAGTTGTATATATGAAATGACAAGACATTTACCGTCTAGTAGATTTAGTTGTCATTAGGAAATGACAAGACGGTTAGAGTCTAGTAGATGTAGTTGTCTATAGGAATTGCCATCACATTTACAGTCTAGTAGATTTAGTTGTCTATAGGAAATACCAACACATTTACAGTCTAGTAGATGTAGTTGTCTATAGAAATTGCCAACACATTTCCAGTCTAGTAGATTTAGTTGTCTGTAGGAAATGCGAACACATTTACAGTCTAGTAGATTTAGTTGTCAATAGGAAATGACAACACATTTACATTGTAGTAGATTTAGTTGTCGAAAGGAAATGACAACACATTTACAGTCTAGTAGATTTAGTGGTCTATAGGAAATGCCAACACATTTACAGTCTAGTAGATGTAGTTGTCTGTAGGAATTGCCATCACATTTACAGTCCTGTAGATTTAGTTGTCTTTAGGAAATAGCAACACATTTCCAGTCTAGTAGATTTAGTTGTAAATATGAAATTACAAGACATTTACAGTCTAGTAGATTTAGTTGTCTGTAGGAAATGCCACCACATTTACAGTCTAGTAGATTTAGTAGTCTATAGGAATTGGCATCACATTTACAGTCCAGTAGATTTAGTTGTCAATAGGAAATGACAACACATTTACAGTCTAGTAGATTTAGTGGTCTATAGGAAATGCCAACACATTTACAGTCTAGTAGATGTAGTTGTCTGTAGGAATTGCCATCACATTTACAGTCCTGTAGATTTAGTTGTCTTTAGGAAATAGCAACACATTTCCAGTCTAGTAGATTTAGTTGTAAATATGAAATTACAAGACATTTACAGTCTAGTAGATTTAGTTGTCTGTAGGAAATGCCACCACATTTACAGTCTAGTAGATTTAGTAGTCTATAGGAATTGGCATCACATTTACAGTCCAGTAGATTTAGTTGTCTATAGGAAATAACAACACATTTCCAGTCTAGTAGATTTAGTTGCCTGTAGGAAATGCGAACACATTTACAGTCTAGATTTAGTTGTCTATAGGAAATGACGACACATTTACATTGTAGTAGATTTAGTTGTCTATAGGAAATGCCAACACATTTACAGTCTAGTAGATTTAGTAGTCTATAGGAATTGCCATCACATTTACAGTCCAGTAGATTTAGTTGTCTATAGGAAATGACAACACATTTACAGTCTAGTAGATTTAGTAGTCTATAGGAATTGCCATCACATTTACAGTCCAGTAGATTTAGTTGTCTATAGGAAATGACAACACATTTACAGTCTAGTAGATTTAGTTGTCAATAGGAAATTAAGAGACATTTACCGTCTAGTAGATTTAGTTGTCTGTAGGAAATGACAAGACAGTTACAGTCTAGTAGACTTAGTTGTCTATAGGAAATGACAACACATTTACATTCTAGTAGATGTAGTTGTCTATAGGAATTGTCATCACATTTATAGTCCAGTAGATTTAGTTGTCTATAGGAAATGACAACACATTTACAGTCTAGTAGATTTACTTGTCAATAGGAAATGACAATACATTTACCGTCTAGTATATTTAGTTGTATATATGAAATGACAAGACATTTACCGTCTAGTAGATTTAGTTGTCATTAGGAAATGACAAGACGGTTAGAGTCTAGTAGATGTAGTTGTCTATAGGAATTGCCATCACATTTACAGTCTAGTAGATTTAGTTGTCTATAGGAAATACCAACACATTTACAGTCTAGTAGATGTAGTTGTCTATAGAAATTGCCAACACATTTCCAGTCTAGTAGATTTAGTTGTCTGTAGGAAATGCGAACACATTTACAGTCTAGTAGATTTAGTTGTCAATAGGAAATGACACCACATTTACATTGTAGTAGATTTAGTTGTCGAAAGGAAATGACAACACATTTACAGTCTAGTAGATTTAGTGGTCTATAGGAAATGCCAACACATTTACAGTCTAGTAGATGTAGTTGTCTGTAGGAATTGCCATCACATTTACAGTCCTGTAGATTTAGTTGTCTTTAGGAAATAGCAACACATTTCCAGTCTAGTAGATTTAGTTGTAAATATGAAATTACAAGACATTTACAGTCTAGTAGATTTAGTTGTCTGTAGGAAATGCCACCACATTTACAGTCTAGTAGATTTAGTAGTCTATAGGAATTGGCATCACATTTACAGTCCAGTAGATTTAGTTGTCTATAGGAAATAACAACACATTTCCAGTCTAGTAGATTTAGTTGCCTGTAGGAAATGCGAACACATTTACAGTCTAGATTTAGTTGTCTATAGGAAATGACGACACATTTACATTGTAGTAGATTTAGTTGTCTATAGGAAATGCCAACACATTTACAGTCTAGTAGATTTAGTAGTCTATAGGAATTGCCATCACATTTACAGTCCAGTAGATTTAGTTGTCTATAGGAAATGACAACACATTTACAGTCTAGTAGATTTAGTAGTCTATAGGAATTGCCATCACATTTACAGTCCAGTAGATTTAGTTGTCTATAGGAAATGACAACACATTTACAGTCTAGTAGATTTAGTTGTCAATAGGAAATTAAGAGACATTTACCGTCTAGTAGATTTAGTTGTCTATAGGAAATGACAAGACAGTTACAGTCTAGTAGACTTAGTTGTCTATAGGAAATGACAACACATTTACATTCTAGTAGATGTAGTTGTCTATAGGAATTGTCATCACATTTATAGTCCAGTAGATTTAGTTGTCTATAGGAAATGACAACACATTTACAGTCTAGTAGATTTACTTGTCAATAGGAAATGACAATACATTTACCGTCTAGTATATTTAGTTGTATATATGAAATGACAAGACATTTACCGTCTAGTATATTTAGTTGTCATTAGGAAATGACAAGACGGTTAGAGTCTAGTAGATGTAGTTGTCTATAGGAATTGCCATCACATTTACAGTCTAGTAGATTTAGTTGTCTATAGGAAATACCAACACATTTACAGTCTAGTAGATGTAGTTGTCTATAGAAATTGCCATCACATTTACAGTCCAGTAGATTTAGTTGTCTATAGGAAATACCAACACATTTACAGTCTAGTAGATTTAGTTGTCTATAGGAAATACCAACACATTTACAGTCTAGTAGATGTAGTTGTCTATAGGAAATACCAACACATTTACCGTCTAGTAGATTTAGTTGTAAATATGAAATGACAAGAAATGTACAGTCTAGTAGATTTAGTTGTCTATAGGAAATGACAACACATTTACATTGTAGTAGACTTAGTTGTCTATAGGAAATGACAAAGCATTTACAGTCTAGTAGATTTAGTTGTCTATAGGAAATGACAACACATTTACAGTCTAGTAGATTTAGTTGTCAATAGGAAATGAAGAGACATTTACCGTCTAGTAGATTTAGTTGTCTGTAGGAAATGACAAGGTGGTTATAGTCTAGTAGATTTAGTTGTCTATAGGAAATGACAAACATTTACATTCTATTAGATGTAGTTGTCTATAGAAATTGCCATCACATTTACAGTCCAGTAGATTTAGTTGTCTATAGGAAATGACAACACATTTACATTCTATTAGATGTAGTTGTCTATAGAAATTGCCATCACATTTACAGTCTAGTAGATTAAGTTGTCTATATGAAATGACAAGACAGTTAGAGTCTAATAGATTTAGTTATCTATTGGAATTGGCATCACATTTACAGTCTAGTAGATTTAGTTGTCTATAGGAAATGACAACACATTTACAGTCTAGTAGATTTAGTTGTCATTAGGAAATGACAAGACATTTACCGTCTAGTAGATTTAATTGTCTGTAGGAAATACCAACACATTTGCAGTCCAGTAGATTTAGTTGTCTTTATGAAATGACAAGACATTTACAGTCTAGTAGATTTAGTTGTCAATAGGAAATGACAAGATATTTACCGTCTAGTAGATTTAGTTGTCTATAGGAATTGGCATCACATTTACAGTCCAGTAGATTTGGTTGTCTATAGGAAATGCCAACACATTTACAGTCTAGTAGATTTAGTTGTCAATAGGAAATGAGGAGACATTTACCGTCTAGTAGACTTAGTGGTCTATAGGAAATGCCAACACATTTACAGTCTAGTAGATTTAGTTGTCAATAGGAAATGAGGAGACATTTACCGTCTAGTAGACTTAGTGGTCTATAGGAAATGCCAACACATTTACAGTCTAGTAGATTTAGTTGTCTGTAGGAAATGACAACAAATTTACAGTATAGTAGATTTAGTAGTCTATAGGAAATAACAACACATTTCCAGTCTAGTAGATTTAGTTGTCTGTAGGAAATGCGAACACATTTACAGTCTAGATTTAGTTGTCTATAGGAAATGACAACACATTTACATTGTAGTAGATTTAGTTGTCTATAGGAAATGACAAAGCATTTACAGTCTAGTAGATTTAGTTGTCAATAGGAAATGACAAGATATTTACCGTCTAGTAGATTTAGTTGTCTATAGGAATTGGCATCACATTTACAGTCCAGTAGATTTGGTTGTCTATAGGAAATGCCAACACATTTACAGTCTAGTAGATTTAGTTGTCAATAGGAAATGAGGAGACATTTACCGTCTAGTAGACTTAGTGGTCTATAGGAAATGCCAACACATTTACAGTCTAGTAGATTTAGTTGTCAATAGGAAATGAGGAGACATTTACCGTCTAGTAGACTTAGTGGTCTATAGGAAATGCCAACACATTTACAGTCTAGTAGATTTAGTTGTCTGTAGGAAATGACAACACATTTACAGTATAGTAGATTTAGTAGTCTATAGGAAATAACAACACATTTCCAGTCTAGTAGATTTAGTTGTCTGTAGGAAATGCGAACACATTTACAGTCTAGATTTAGTTGTCTATAGGAAATGACAACACATTTACATTGTAGTAGATTTAGTTGTCTATAGGAAATGACAAAGCATTTACAGTCTAGTAGATTTAGTTGTCTATAGGAAATGACAACACATTTACAGTCTAGTAGATTTAGTTGTCTGTAGGAAATGCCAACACATTTACAGTCTAGTAGATTTAGTTGTCAATAGGAAATGAGGAGACATTTACCGTCTAGTAGACTTAGTGGTCTATAGGAAATGCCAACACATTTACAGTCTAGTAGATTTAGTTGTCTGTAGGAAATGACAAGACATTTACAGTCTAGTAGATTTAGTTGTCTGTAGGAATTGGCATCACATTTACAGTCCAATAGATTTGGTTGTCTATAGGAAATGACAACACATTTACAGTCTAGTAGATTTAATTGTCTGTAGGTAATACCAACACATTTACAGTCTAGTAGATTTAATTGTCTGTAGGTAATACCAACACATTTACAGTCTAGTAGATTTAGTTGTCTGTAGGAAATGCCAACACATTTACAGTCTAGTAGATTTAGTTGTCAATAGGAAATGAGGAGACATTTACCGTCTAGTAGACTTAGTGGTCGATAGGAAATGCCAACACAATTACAGTCTAGTAGATTTAGTTGTCTGTAGGAAATGCCAACACATTTACAGTCTAGTAGATTTAGTTGTCAATAGGAAATGAGGAGACATTTACCGTCTAGTAGACTTAGTGGTCTATAGGAAATGCCAACACATTTACAGTCTAGTAGATTTAGTTGTCTGTAGGAAATGACAATACATTTACAGTCTAGTAGATTTAGTTGTCTGTAGGAATTGGCATCACATTTACAGTCCAATAGATTTGGTTGTCTATAGGAAATGACAACACATTTACAGTCTAGTAGATTTAATTGTCTGTAGGTAATACCAACACATTTACAGTCTAGTAGATTTAGTTGTCAATAGAAAATGACAACACATTTACATTGTAGTAGATTTAGTTGTCAATAGGAAATGACAAGACATTTACCGTCTAGTACATTTAATTGTCTGTAGGTAATACCAACACATTTACAGTCTAGTAGATTTAGTTGTCTGTAGGAAATGCCAACACATTTACAGTCTAGTAGATTTAGTTGTCAATAGGAAATGAGGAGACATTTACCGTCTAGTAGACTTAGTGGTCTATAGGAAATGCCAACACATTTACAGTCTAGTAGATTTAGTTGTCTGTAGGAAATGACAACAAATTTACAGTCTAGTAGATTTAGTAGTCTATAGGAAATAACAACACATTTCCAGTCTAGTAGATTTAGTTGTCTGTATGAAATGCGAACACATTTACAGTCTAGATTTAGTTGTCTATAGGAAATGACAACACATTTACATTGTAGTAGATTTAGTTGTCTATAGGAAATGACAAAGCATTTACAGTCTAGTAGATTTAGTTGTCTATAGGAAATGACAACACATTTACAGTCTAGTAGATTTAGTTGTCAATAGGAAATGAAGAGACATTTACCGTCTAGTAGATTTAGTTGTCTGTAGGAAATGACAAGGAAGTTACAGTCTAGTAGATTTAGTTGTCGATAGGAAATGACAACACATTTACATTCTAGTAGATGTAGTTGTCTATAGAAATTGCCATCACATTTACAGTCCAGTAGATTTAGTTGTCTATATGAAATGACAAGACATTTACAGTATAGTAGATTTAGTTGTCTATAGGAAATTCCAACACATTTACAGTCTAGTAGATTTAGTTGTCAATAGGAAATGACAAGACATTTACAGTCTAGTAGATTTAGTTGTCTGTAGGAATTGGCATCACATTTACAGTCCAATAGATTTGGTTGTCTATAGGAAATGACAACACATTTACAGTCTAGTAGATTTAATTGTCTGTAGGTAATACCAACACATTTACAGTCTAGTAGATTTAGTTGTCAATAGGAAATGACAAGACACTTAGAGTCTAGTAGATGTACTTGTCTGTAGGAATTGCCATCACATTTACAGTCCAGTAGATTTAGTTGTCTATAGGAAATGACAACACATTTTCAGTTTCGTAGATTTAGTTGTCTATAGGAAATTCCAACACATTTACAGTCTAGTAGATTTAGTTGTCTATAGGAAATGACAAGACATTTACAGTCTAGTAGATTTAGTTGTCTGTAGGAATTGGCATCACATTTACAGTCCAATAGATTTGGTTGTCTATAGGAAATGACAACACATTTACAGTCTAGTAGATTTAATTGTCTGTAGGTAATACCAACACATTTACAGTCTAGTAGATTTAGT
This sequence comes from Oncorhynchus nerka, assembly GCF_034236695.1. Taxonomy (NCBI): domain Eukaryota; kingdom Metazoa; phylum Chordata; class Actinopteri; order Salmoniformes; family Salmonidae; genus Oncorhynchus; species Oncorhynchus nerka. The sequence continues at coordinate 2,740,834 of NC_088413.1, read as the reverse complement.
TGTCAATAGAAAATGACAACACATTTACATTGTAGTAGATTTAGTTGTCTATAGTAAATGACAACACATTTACAGTCTAGTAGATTTAGTTGTCAATAGGAAATGAGGAGACATTTACCGTCTTGTAGACTTAGTGGTCGATAGGAAATGCCAACACATTTACAGTCTAGTAGATTTAGTTGTCTGTAGGAAATGACAACACATTTACAGTCTAGTAGATTTAGTAGTCTATAGGAATTGGCATCACATTTACAGTCCAGTAGATTTAGTTGTCTATAGGAGATAACAACACATTTCCAGTCTAGTAGATTTAGTTGTCTGTAGGAAATGCGAACACATTTACAGTCTAGATTTAGTTGTCTACAGGAAATGACAACACATTTACATTGTAGTAGATTTAGTTGTCTATAGGAAATGACAAAGCATTTACAGTCTAGTAGATTTAGTTGTCTATAGGAAATGACAACACATTTACAGTCTAGTAGATTTAGTTGTCTATAGGAAATTCCAACACATTTACAGTCTAGTAGATTTAGTTGTCTGTAGGAAATAACAACACATTTCCAGTCTAGTAGATTTAGTTGTCTGTAGGAAATGCGAACACATTTACAGTCTAGATTTAGTTATCTATAGGAAATGACAACACATTTACATTGTAGTAGATTTAGTTGTCTATAGGAAATGACAACACATTTACAGTCTAGATTTGGTTGTCTATAGGAAATGACAACACATTTACATTGTAGTAGATTTAGTTGTCTATAGGAAATGACAACACATTTACAGTCTCGTAGATTTAGTTGTCTCTAGGAAATAACAACACATTTACAGTCTAGTAGATTTAGTTGTCTATAGGAAATGACAAGACATTTACAGTCTAGTAGATTTAGTTGTCTGTAGGAATTGGCATCACATTTACAGTCCAATAGATTTGGTTGTCTATAGGAAATGACAACACATTTACAGTCTAGTAGATTTAATTGTCTGTAGGTAATACCAACACATTTACAGTCTAGTAGATTTAGTTGTCAATAGGAAATGAGGAGACATTTACCGTCTTGTAGACTTAGTGGTCGATAGGAAATGCCAACACATTTACAGTCTAGTAGATTTAGTTGTCTGTAGGAAATGACAACACATTTACAGTCTAGTAGATTTAGTAGTCTATAGGAATTGGCATCACATTTACAGTCCAGTAGATTTAGTTGTCTGTAGGAAATAACAACACATTTCCAGTCTAGTAGATTTAGTTGTCTGTAGGAAATGCGAACACATTTACAGTCTAGATTTAGTTATCTATAGGAAATGACAACACATTTACATTGTAGTAGATTTAGTTGTCTATAGGAAATGACAACACATTTACAGTCTAGATTTAGTTGTCTATAGGAAATGACAACACATTTACATTGTAGTAGATTTAGTTGTCTATAGGAAATGACAACACATTTACAGTCTCGTAGATTTAGTTGTCTCTAGGAAATAACAACACATTTACAGTCTAGTAGATTTAGTTGTCTATAGGAAATGACAAGACATTTACAGTCTAGTAGATTTAGTTGTCTCGATAAAAGTCGATAAAAGTACTGTCTTTTATCGATAGATTGCATAGCGGAGAAGGTACGGTGGGATTCGAGATGGTCAGTGACCTGTTTGTTGACTTGGCTTTCGAAGACCTTAGATAGGCAGGGCAGAATGGATATAGGTCTGTAACAGTTTGGGTCCAGGGTGTCTCCCCCTTTGAAGAGGGGGATGACTGCGTCAGCTTTCCAATCCTTGGGGATCTCAGACGATATGAAAGAGAGGTTGAACAGGCTGGTAATAGGGGTTGCGACAATGGCGGCGGATAGTTTCAGAAATAGAGGGTCCAGATTGTCAAGCCCAGCTGATTTATACGGGTCCAGGTTTTGCAGCTCTTTCAGAACATCTGCTATCTGGATTTGGGTAAAGGAGAACCTGGAGAGGCTTGGGCGAGGAGCTGCGGGGGGGCCGGAGCTGTTGGCCGAGGTAGGAGTAGCCAGGCGGAAGGCATGGCCAGCCATTGAGAAATGCTTGTTGAAGTTTTCGATAATCATGGATTTGTCGGTGGTGACCGTGTTCCCTAGCCTCAGTGCAGTGGGCAGCTGGGAGGAGGTGCTCTTGTTCTCCATGGACTTCACAGTGTCCCAGAACTTTTGGAGTTGGAGCTACAGGATGCAAACTTCTGCCTGAAGAAGCTGGCCTTAGCTTTCCTGACTGACTGCGTGTATTGGTTCCTGACTTCCCTGAACAGTTGCATATCGCGGGACTGTTCGATGCTATTGCAGTCCGCCACAGGATGTTTTTGTGCTGGTCGAGGGCAGTCAGGTCTGGAGTGAACCAAGGGCTGTATCTGTTCTTAGTTCTGCATTTTTTGAACGGAGCATGCTTATCTAATATGGTGAGGAAGTTACTCTTAAAGAATGACCAGGTATCCTCAACTGACGGGATGAGGTCAATGTCCTTCCAGGATACCCGGGCCAGGTCGATTAGAAAGGCCTGCTCACAGAAGTGTTTTAGGGAGCGTTTGACAGTGATGAGGGGTGGTCGTTTGACTGCGGCACCGTAGCGGATACAGGCAATGAGGCAGTGGTCGCTGAGATTCTGGTTGAAGACAGCGGAGGTGTATTTGGAGGGCCAGTTGGTCAGGATGACGTCTATGAGGGTGCCCTTGCTTACAGAGTTAGGGTTGTACCTGGTGGGTTCCTTGATGATTTGTGTGAGATTGAGGGCATCTAGCTTAGATTGTAGGACTGCCGGGGTGTTAAGCATATCCCAGTTTAGGTCACCTAACAGAACAAACTCAGAAGCTAGATGGGGGGCAATCAATTCACAAATGGTGTCCAGGGCACAGCTGGGAGCTGAGGGGTGTCGGTAGCAGGCGGCAACAGTAAGAGACTTATTTCTGGAGAGAGTAATTTTCAGAATTAGTAGTTCGAACTGTTTGGGTATGGACCTGGAAAGTATGACATTACTTTGCAGGCTATCTCTGCAGTAGACTGCGACTCCTCCCCCTTTGGCAGTTCTATCTTGACGGAAGATGTTATAGTTGGGTATGGAAATCTCTGAATTTTTGGTGGCCTTCCTGAGCCAGGATTCAGACACGGCAAGGACATCAGGGTTAGCAGAGTGTGCTAAAGCAGTGAGTAAAACAAACTTAGGGAGGAGGCTTCTAATGTTGACATGCATGAAACCAAGGCTTTTTCGATCACAGAAGTCAACAAATGAGGGTGCCTGGGGACATGCAGGGCCTGGATTTACCTCCACATCACCCGCGGAACAGAGAAGGAGTAGTATGAGGGTGCGGCTAAGGGCTATCAAAACTGGTCGCCTAGAGCGTTGGGGACAGAGAATAAGAGGAGCAGGTTTCTGGGCATGGTAGAATATATTCAGGGCATAATGCACAGACAGGGGTATGGTGGGGTGCGGGTACGGCGGAGGTAAGCCCAGGCACTGGGTGATGATGAGAGAGGTTTTATCTCTGGACATGCTGGTTGTAATGGGTGAGGTCACCGCATATGTGGGAGGTGGGACAAAGGAGGTATCAGGGGTCTGAGGAATGGGACTAGGGGCTCCATTGTGAACTAAAACAATGATAACTAACCTGAGCAACAGTTTACAAGGCATATTGACATTTGAGAGAGACATACAGCGAGGCATACAGTAAACACAGGTGTTGAATGGGAAAGCTAGCTAAAACAGTGGGTGAGACAACAGCTAATCAGCTAGCATAACAACAGCAGGTGAGATGGCATTGACTAGGCAACTCGGCCGACAGATAAAACAAACAAGCAGAATCGAGTACCGTGATTAATGGACAGTCCAGCGTGCATCAGCTATGTAGCCAAGTGAGCAGAGTCCAGGGGGCAGCGGTGGATGGGGCAGGGGGGCTGGGCTGGCGAGTGTTATCCAGGTTAAGAAAACTAACAATGACTAAATAGCTTGTAGCTAGCTAGCTGGTTAGCTTCTGGAGGTTCTTGAGTGTGTTCTAAAAATAAAGATAATAGCAATTCCGTATCACATTGGGTGAGGCAGGTTTCCGGAAGGTATAAACATTTTTTTTTTATCGGGAAGAGATAGAGTACATATGGGCCACTGTGTTTTTGGGACGTGGCGATGAAGACGGTTAGCAGGCCTGTGCTAACAAGCTAACAGATTAGCAGGCCGGGGTAAACAAGGTAGTAGTTAGCGGACCTGGGCTAAACAAGCTAGCAGTTAGCATGCCGAACTAGCAAGCAAGGAGATAGCGAGGGCTAGAGAGTTAGCCTTTGGAGGACGTCGCGATGGGGTGAGTCTGTTTATTCCTCTTCATGCAGTGATATCGATAGACCGGTCGTAGTCAAGGTATTGTAGCCCAGGAGTATGCTAGGAGCTCTGGCCGGGCTAGCTTCAAGCTACGTGGGTGGAAACGCTAGCCAGGAGTAATCAACCAGGGTTGCTGTTTAGCTCGATAGCTAGTTGCGAAGATCCAGCTGAAGAATGTTCCGTTTGTGGTGGGAATCCGGGGGTAAAAAAAATGAAATAGGTCCGTTATGCTCTTGTTAGCGTCGCGTTGTTTGAACTGGCTTGTTTGAGAGCTTTCCGAGCTAAAGGTTAGTTGATGACCGGTTAGCTGAAGACCGCTAGCATAGCTGGTAGTTAGCTGGCTAGCTTCAGTTGAGGGGGTCCGGTTCCGAGGTAAATATAACTACTTTAGGAAAAGTAGCTACATTGGCGGGTTGCAGAAGAGTATTTGGAAGCTAAGGTTTAGCAAAATGTTTTTAAAGATATGCGAAGAAAAAAATATCTAAAAATATCTAAAACGAAAAAGATACGATATTTACAGAGAGACGATACAACAGGACACTTACTGCTACGCCATCTTGGAATAAGATTTAGTTGATTTAGTTGTCTGTAGGAAATGACAACACATTTACAGTCCAGTAGATTTAGTTGTCTATAGGAAATAACAACACATTTCCAGTCGAGAAGATTTAGTGGTCTATAGGAAATGACAACACATTTACATTGTAGTAGATTTAGTTGTCTATAGGAAATGACAACACATTTTCAGTCGAGAAGATTTAGTGGTCTATAGGAAATGCCAACACATTTACAATGTAGCAGATTTAGTTGTCAATAGGAAATGAAGAGACATTTACCGTCTAGTAGATTTAGTTGTCTGTAGGAAATGACAAGACAGTTACAGTCTAGTAGATTTAGTTGTCAATAGGAAATGACAACACATTTACATTCTAGTAGATGTAGTTGTCTATAGGAATTGCCATCACATTTACAGTCCAGTAGATTTAGTTGTCTATAGGAGATGACAAGACATTTACAGTCTAGTAGATTTAGTTTTCAATAGGAAATGACAACACATTTACAGTCTAGTAGATTTAGTTGTCAATAGGAAATGACAACTCATTTACAGTTGAGTAGATTTAGTTGTCAATAGGAAATTCCAACACATTTACAGTCGAGTAGATTTAGTTGTCTATAGGAAATGCCATCACATTTACAGTCCAGTAGATTTAGTTGTCTATAGGAATTGCCATCACATTTACAGTCTAGTAGATTTAGTTGTCTATAGGAAATGCCAAAACATTTACAGTCTAGTAGATGTAGTTGTCTATAGAAATTTCCATCACATTTACACTCTAGTAGATTTAGTTGTAAATATGAAATGACAAGAAATTTACAGTCTAGTAGATTTAGTTGTCTATAGGAAGTTCCAACACATTTACAGTCGAGTAGATCTAGTTGTGATTAGGAAATGACAAGACACTTAGAGTCTAGTAGATTTAGTTGTCTATAGGAAATTCCAACACATTTACAGTCGAGTAGATTGAGTTGTCTATAGGAATTGCCATCACATTTACAGTCTAGGAGATTTACTTGTCAATAGGAAATGACAATACATTTACCGTCTAGTAGATTTAGTTGTCTATATGAAATGACATTTACAGTCGAGTAGATTTAGTTGTCTGTAGGAAATGCGAACACATTTACAGTCTAGTAGATTTAGTTGTCTGTAGGAAATGACAACACATTTACAGTCTAGTAGATTTAGTAGTCTGTAGGAATTGGCATCACATTTACAGTCCAGTAGATTTAGTTGTCTATTGGAAATAACAACACATTTCCAGTCTAGTAGATTTAGTTGTCTGTAGGAAATGCGAACACATTTACAGTCTAGTAGATTTAGTTGTCTGTAGGAAATGACAACACATTTACAGTCTAGTAGATTTAGTAGTCTGTAGGAATTGGCATCACATTTACAGTCCAGTAGATTTAGTTGTCTATTGGAAAAAACAACACATTTTCAGTCGAGAAGATTTAGTGGTCTATAGGAAATGCCAACATATTTACAAAATAGTAGATTTAGTGGTCTATAGGAAATGACAACACATTTACATTGTAGTAGATTTAGTTGTCTATAGGAAATGCCAACACATTTACAGTCTAGTAGATTTAGTTGTCAATAGGATATGACAAGACACTTACCATCTAGTGATTTAGTTGTCTATTGGAAATGACAACACATTTAGAGTCTAGTAGATTTAGTTGTCAATAGGAAATGACAACACATTTACATTGTAGTAGATTTAGTTGTCAATAGGAAATGACAACACATTTACAGTCGAGTAGATTTACTTGTCAATAGGAAATGAAGAGACATTTACCGTCTAGTAGATTTAGTCTTCTGTAGGAAATGAAGAGACATTTACCGTCTAGTAGATGTAGTTGTCGATAGGAATTGCCATCACATTTACAGTCCAGTAGATTTAGTTGTCTATATGAAATGACAAGACATTTACCGTCTAGTAGATTTAGTTGTCTATAGGAAATTCCAACATATTTACAGTCGAGTAGATTTAGTTGTCAACAGGAAATGACAAGATATTTACCGTCTAGTAGATTTAGTTGTCTATAGGAAATGACAACACATTTACAGTCTAGTAGATTTAGTTGTCTATAAGAAATGACAACACATTTAAAGTCGAGTAGATTTAGTTGTCAATAGGAAATGACAAGACATTTAAAGTCGAGTAGATTTAGTTGTCAATAGGAAATGACAAGACATTTACCGTTGAATACCATCGAATAGATTTAGTTATCCATAGGGAAATGACAACACATTTACATTGTAGTAGATTTAGTTGTCTATAGGAAATGCCAACACATTTACAGTCTAGTAGATTTAGTTGTCTATAAGAAATGACAACACATTTAAAGTCGAGTAGATTTAGTTGTCAATAGGAAATGACAAGACATTTAAAGTCGAGTAGATTTAGTTGTCAATAGGAAATGACAAGACATTTACCGTCGAATACCGTCGAATAGATTTAGTTATCCATAGGGAAATGACAACACATTTACATTGTAGTAGATTTAGTTGTCTATAGGAAATTCCAACACATTTACAGTCGAGTAGATTTACTTGTCAATAGGAAATGAAGAGACATTTACCGTCTAGTAGATTTAGTTGTCTATATGAAATGACAAGACATTTACCGTCTAGTAGATTTAGTTGTCAATAGGAAATGACAAGACATTTACAGTCTAGTAGATTTTTAGTTGTCTATAGGAAATGACAACACATTTACAGTCTAGTAGATTTAGTTGTCTATAAGAAATGACAACACATTTAAAGTCGAGTAGATTTAGTTGTCAATAGGAAATGACAAGACATTTAAAGTCGAGTAGATTTAGTTGTCAATAGGAAATGACAAGACATTTACCGTCGAATACCGTCGAATAGTTTAAGTTATCCATAGGGAAATGACAACACATTTACATTGTAGGAGATTTTGTTGTCTATAGGAAATGCAAACACATTTACAGTCTAGTAGATTTAGTTGTCAATAGGAAATGACAAGACATTTACCGTCTAGTAGATTTAGTTGTCTATAGGAAATGACAACACATTTACATTCTAGTAGATGTAGTTGTCGATAGGAATTGCCATCACATTTACAGTCCAGTAGATTTAGTTGTCTATAGGAAATGGCAACACATTTACAGTCAAGTAGATTTACTTGTCAATAGGAAATGACAAGACACTTACCGTCTAGTAGATTTAGTTGTCTATAGGAAATTCCAACACATTTACAGTCGAGTAGATTTACTTGTCAATAGGAAATTAAGAGACATTTACCGTCTAGTAGATTTAGTTGTCTATATGAAATGACAAGACATTTACCGTCTAGTAGATTTAGTTGTCAATAGGATATGACAAGACACTTACCATCTAGTGATTTAGTTGTCTATTGGAAATGACAACACATTTAGAGTCTAGTAGATTTAGTTGTCAATAGGAAATGACAACACATTTACATTGTAGTAGATTTAGTTGTCAATAGGAAATGACAAGACATTTACAGTCGAGTAGATTTACTTGTCAATAGGAAATGACAATACATTTACCATCTAGTAGATTTAGTTGTCTATATGAAATGACAAGACATTTACCGTCTAGTAGATTTAGTTGTCTATAGGAAATTCCAACATATTTACAGTCGAGTAGATTTAGTTGTCAATAGGAAATGACAAGACATTTACAGTCTAGTAGATTTAGTTGTCTATAGGAAATGACAACACATTTACAGTCTAGTAGATTTAGTTGTCTATAAGAAATGACAACACATTTAAAGTCGAGTAGATTTAGTTGTCAATAGGAAATGACAAGACATTTAAAGTCGAGTAGATTTAGTTGTCAATAGGAAATGACAAGACATTTACCGTCGAATACCGTCGAATAGATTTAGTTATCCATAGGGAAATGACAACACATTTACATTGTAGTAGATTTAGTTGTCTATAGGAAATGCCAACACATTTACAGTCTAGTAGATTTAGTTGTCAATAGGAAATGACAAGACATTTACCGTCTAGTAGATTTAGTTGTCTATAGGAAATGACAACACATTTACATTCTAGTAGATGTAGTTGTCGATAGGAATTGCCATCACATTTACAGTCCAGTAGATTTAGTTGTCTATAGGAAATGGCAACACATTTACAGTCAAGTAGATTTACTTGTCAATAGGAAATGACAAGACACTTACCGTCTAGTAGATTTAGTTGTCTATAGGAAATTCCAACACATTTACAGTCGAGTAGATTTACTTGTCAATAGGAAATGAAGAGACATTTACCGTCTAGTAGATTTAGTTGTCTATATGAAATGACAAGACATTTACCGTCTAGTAGATTTAGTTGTCAATAGGAAATGACAAGACATTTACAGTCTAGTAGATTTTTAGTTGTCTATAGGAAATGACAACACATTTACAGTCTAGTAGATTTAGTTGTCTATAAGAAATGACAACACATTTAAAGTCGAGTAGATTTAGTTGTCAATAGGAAATGACAAGACATTTAAAGTCGAGTAGATTTAGTTGTCAATAGGAAATGACAAGACATTTACCGTCGAATACCGTCGAATAGTTTAAGTTATCCATAGGGAAATGACAACACATTTACATTGTAGGAGATTTAGTTGTCTATAGGAAATGCCATCACATTTACAGTCCAGTAGATTTAGTTGTCTATAGGAAATGGCAACACATTTACAGTCAAGTAGATTTAGTTGTCTATAGGAAATTCCAACACATTTACAGTCTAGTAGATTTAGTTGTCTATAGGAAATAACAACACATTTACAGTCTAGTAGATTTAGTTGTCTATAGGAAATGCAAAGACATTTACAGTCTAGTAGATTTAATTGTCTGTAGGAAATACCAACACATTTCCAGTCTAGTAGAATTAGTTGTCAATAGGAAATGACAACACATTTACAGTATAGTAGATTTAGTTGTCTATAGGAAATGACAACACATTTACAGTCTAGTAGATTTAAATGTCAATAGGAAATGAAGAGACATTTACCGTCTAGTAGATTTAGTTGTCTGTAGGAAATGACAAGACAGTTACAGTCTAGTAGATTTACTTGTCAATAGGAAATGACAACACATTTACAGTCTAGTAGATTTAGTTGTCTATAAGAAATGACAACACATTTAAAGTCGAGTAGATTTAGTTGTCAATAGGAAATGACAAGACATTTAAAGTCGAGTAGATTTAGTTGTCAATAGGAAATGACAACACATTTACAGTCTAGTAGATTTAGTTGTCTATAAGAAATGACAACACATTTAAAGTCGAGTAGATTTAGTTGTCAATAGGAAATGACAAGACATTTAAAGTCGAGTAGATTTAGTTGTCAATAGGAAATGACAAGACATTTACCGTCGAATACCGTCGAATAGATTTAGTTATCCATAGGGAAATGACAACACATTTACATTGTAGTAGATTTAGTTGTCTATAGGAAATGCCAACACATTTACAGTCTAGTAGATTTAGTTGTCAATAGGAAATGACAAGACATTTACCGTCTAGTAGATTTAGTTGTCTATAGGAAATGACAACACATTTACATTCTAGTAGATGTAGTTGTCGATAGGAATTGCCATCACATTTACAGTCCAGTAGATTTAGTTGTCTATAGGAAATGGCAACACATTTACAGTCAAGTAGATTTACTTGTCAATAGGAAATGACAAGACACTTACCGTCTAGTAGATTTAGTTGTCTATAGGAAATTCCAACACATTTACAGTCGAGTAGATTTACTTGTCAATAGGAAATTAAGAGACATTTACCGTCTAGTAGATTTAGTTGTCTATATGAAATGACAAGACATTTACCGTCTAGTAGATTTAGTTGTCAATAGGATATGACAAGACACTTACCATCTAGTGATTTAGTTGTCTATTGGAAATGACAACACATTTAGAGTCTAGTAGATTTAGTTGTCAATAGGAAATGACAACACATTTACATTGTAGTAGATTTAGTTGTCAATAGGAAATGACAAGACATTTACAGTCGAGTAGATTTACTTGTCAATAGGAAATGAAGAGACATTTACCGTCTAGTAGATTTAGTCTTCTGTAGGAAATGACAAGACAGTTACAGTCTAGTAGATTTAGTTGTCTATAGGAAATGACAAAACATTTACATTCTAGTAGATGTAGTTGTCGATAGGAATTGCCATCACATTTACAGTCCAGTAGATTTAGTTGTCTATAGGAAATGACAACACATTTACAGTCTAGTAGATTTACTTGTCAATAGGAAATGACAATACATTTACCATCTAGTAGATTTAGTTGTCTATATGAAATGACAAGACATTTACCGTCTAGTAGATTTAGTTGTCTATAGGAAATTCCAACATATTTACAGTCGAGTAGATTTAGTTGTCAATAGGAAATGACAAGACATTTACCGTCTAGTAGATTTAGTTGTCTATAGGAAATGACAACACATTTACAGTCTAGTAGATTTAGTTGTCTATAAGAAATGACAACACATTTAAAGTCGAGTAGATTTAGTTGTCAATAGGAAATGACAAGACATTTAAAGTCGAGTAGATTTAGTTGTCAATAGGAAATGACAAGACATTTACCCTCGAATACCGTCGAATAGATTTAGTTATCCATAGGGAAATGACAACACATTTACATTGTAGTAGATTTAGTTGTCTATAGGAAATGCCAACACATTTACAGTCTAGTAGATTTAGTTGTCAATAGGAAATGACAAGACATTTACCGTCTAGTAGATTTAGTTGTCTATAGGAAATGACAACACATTTACATTCTAGTAGATGTAGTTGTCGATAGGAATTGCCATCACATTTACAGTCCAGTAGATTTAGTTGTCTATAGGAAATGGCAACACATTTACAGTCAAGTAGATTTACTTGTCAATAGGAAATGACAAGACACTTACCGTCTAGTAGATTTAGTTGTCTATAGGAAATTCCAACACATTTACAGTCGAGTAGATTTACTTGTCAATAGGAAATTAAGAGACATTTACCGTCTAGTAGATTTAGTTGTCTATATGAAATGACAAGACATTTACAGTCTAGTAGATTTTTAGTTGTCTATAGGAAATGACAACACATTTACAGTCTAGTAGATTTAGTTGTCTATAAGAAATGACAACACATTTAAAGTCGAGTAGATTTAGTTGTCAATAGGAAATGACAAGACATTTAAAGTCGAGTAGATTTAGTTGTCAATAGGAAATGACAAGACATTTACCGTCGAATACCGTCGAATAGTTTAAGTTATCCATAGGGAAATGACAACACATTTACATTGTAGGAGATTTAGTTGTCTATAGGAAATGCCATCACATTTACAGTCCAGTAGATTTAGTTGTCTATAGGAAATGGCAACACATTTACAGTCAAGTAGATTTAGTTGTCTATAGGAAATTCCAACACATTTACAGTCTAGTAGATTTAGTTGTCTATAGGAAATAACAACACATTTACAGTCTAGTAGATTTAGTTGTCTATAGGAAATGCAAAGACATTTACAGTCTAGTAGATTTAGTTGTCTGTAGGAAATGCCAACACATTTACAGTCTAGTAGATTTAGTTGTCAATAGGAAATGACAAGACACTTAGAGTCTAGTAGATTTAATTGTCTGTAGGAAATACCAACACATTTCCAGTCTAGTAGAATTAGTTGGCAATAGGAAATGACAACACATTTACAGTCTAGTAGATTTAGTTGTCTATAGGAAATGACAACACATTTACAGTCTAGTAGATTTAAATGTCAATAGGAAATGAAGAGACATTTACCGTCTAGTAGATTTAGTTGTCTGTAGGAAATGACAAGACAGTTACAGTCTAGTAGATTTACTTGTCAATAGGAAATGACAACACATTTACAGTCTAGTAGATTTAGTTGTCTATAAGAAATGACAACACATTTAAAGTCGAGTAAATTTAGTTGTCAATAGGAAATGACAAGACATTTAAAGTCGAGTAGATTTAGTTGTCAATAGGAAATGACAAGACATTTACCGTAGAATACCGTCGAATAGTTTAAGTTATCCATAGGGAAATGACAACACATTTACATTGTAGGAGATTTAGTTGTCTATAGGAAATGCCAACACATTTACAGTCTAGTAGATTTAGTTGTCAATAGGAAATGACAAGACATTTACCGTCTAGTAGATTTAGTTGTCTATAGGAAATGACAACACATTTACATTCTAGTAGATGTAGTTGTCGATAGGAATTGCCATCACATTTACAGTCCAGTAGATTTAGTTGTCTATAGGAAATGGCAACACATTTACAGTCAAGTAGATTTAGTTGTCTATAGGAAATTCCAACACATTTACAGTCTAGTAGATTTAGTTGTCAATAGGAAATGACAACACATTTACAGTCTAGTAGATTTAGTTGTCAATAGGAAATGAGGAGACATTTACCGTCTAGTAGATTTAGTGGTCTATAGGAAATGACAAGACACTTAGAGTCTAGTAGATTTAATTGTCTGTAGGAAATACCAACACATTTCCAGTCTAGTAGATTTAGTTGTCAATAGGAAATGACAACACATTTACATTGTCGTAGATTTAGTTGTCTATAGGAAATGCCAACACATTTAAAGTCTAGTAGATTTAGTTGTAAATATGAAATGACAAGACATTTACCGTCTAGTAGATTTAGTGGTCTATAGGAAATGCCAACACATTTACAGTCTAGTAGATTTAGTAGTCTGTAGGAAATGGAATCACATTTACAGTCCAGTAGATTTAGTTGTCTATAGGAAATAACAACACATTTCCAGTCTAGTAGATTTAGTTGTCTGTAGGATATGCGAACACATTTACAATCTAGTAGATTTAGTTGTCTGTAGGAAATCACAACACATTTTCAGTCGAGAAGATTTAGTGGTCTATAGGAAATGCCAATATATTTACAATGTAGTAGATTTAGTGGTCTATATGAAATGACAACACATTTACATTGTAGTAGATTTAGTTGTCTATAGGAAATGACAATACATTTACAGTCTAGTAGATTTAGTTATCAATAGGAAATGAAGAGACATTTACCGTCTACTAGATTTAGTCTTCTGTAGGAAATGACAAGACAGTTACAGTCTAGTAGATTTAGTTGTCTATAGGAAATGACAACACATTTACAGTCTAGTAGATTTACTTGTCAATAGGAAATGACAAGACATTTACCGTCTAGTAGATTTAGTTGTCTACAGGAAATTCCAACACATTTACAGTCTAGTAGATTTAGTTGTCTATAAGAAATTCCAACACATTTACAGTCGAGTAGATTTAGTTGTCCATAGGAAATGACAACACATTTACATTGTAGTAGATTTAGTTGTCTATAGGAAATAATAACACATTTACAGTCTAGTAGATTTAGTTGTCTATAGGAAATGCCAAGACATTTACAGTCTAGTAGATTTAGTTGTCTGTAGGAAATGCCAACACATTTACAGTCTAGTAGATTTAGTTGTCTATAAGAAATTCCAACACATTTACAGTCGAGTAGATTTAGTTGTCCATAGGAAATGACAACACATTTACATTGTAGTAGATTTAGTTGTCTATAGGAAATAACAACACATTTACAGTCTAGTAGATTTAGTTGTCTATAGGAAATGCCAAGACATTTACAGTCTAGTTGATTTAGTTGTCTGTAGGAAATGCCAACACATTTACAGTCGAGGAGATTTAGTTGTCTATAAGAAATTCCAACACATTTACAGTCGAGGAGATTTAGTTGTCCATAGGAAATGACAACACATTTACATTGTAGTAGATTTAGTTGTCTATAGGAAATAACAACACATTTACAGTCTAGTAGATTTAGTTGTCTATAGGAAATTCCAACACATTTACAGTCTAGTAGATTTAGTTGTCTCTAGGAAATAACAACACATTTACAGTCTAGTAGATTTAGTTGTCTGTAGGAAATGCCAACACATTTACAGTCGAGGAGATTTAGTTGTCCATAGGAAATGACAACACATTTACATTGTAGTAGATTTAGTTGTCTATAGGAAATAACAACACATTTACCGTCTAGTAGATTTAGTTGTCTATAGGAAATTCCAACACATTTACAGTCTAGTAGATGTAGTTGTCTATAGAAATTGCCATCACATTTACAGTATAGTAGATTTAGTTGTAAATATGAAATGACAAGAAATTTACAGTCTAGTAGATTTAGTTGTCTATAGGAAATGACAACACATTTAAAGTCGAGTAGATTTAGTTGTCAATAGGAAATGACAAGAAATTTACCGTCGAATACCGTCGAATAGATTTAGTTATCCATAGGGAAATGACAACACATTTACATTGTCGTAGATTTAGTTGTAAATATGAAATGCCAAGACATTTACAGTCTAGTAGATTTAGTTGTCTATAGGAAATGCCAACACATTTACAGTCTAGTAGATTTAGTTGTCAATAGGAAATGACAAGACATTTACCGTCTAGTAGATTTAGTTGTCTATAGGAAATGACAACACATTTAAAGTCTAGTAGATTTAGTTGTCTATAAAAAATGACAACACATTTAAAGTCGAGTAGATTTAGTTGTCAATAGGAAATGACAAGACATTTAAAGTCGAGTAGATTTAGTTGTCAATAGGAAATGACAAGACATTTACCGTCGAATACCGTCGAATAGATTTAGTTATCCATAGGGAAATGACAACACATTTACATTCTAGTAGATGTAGTTGTCGATAGGAATTGCCATCACATTTACAGTCCAGTAGATTTAGTTGTCTATAGGAAATAACAACACATTTACAGTCTAGTAGATTTAGTTGTCTATAGGAAATGCCAAGACATTTACAGTCTAGTAGATTTAGTTGTCTGTAGGAAATGACAATACATTTACAGTCTAGTAGATTTAGTTGTCAATAGGAAATGACAACACATTTACAGTCTAGTAGATTTAGTTGTCAATAGGAAATGACAACACATTTACATTGTCGTAGATTTAGTTGTCTATAGGAAATGCCAACACATTTAAAGTCTAGTAGATTTAGTTGTAAATATGAAATGACAAGACATTTACAGTCTAGTAGATTTAGTTGTCTATAGGAAATTCCAACACATTTACAGTCGAGTAGATTTACTTGTCAATCGGAAATGAAGAGACATTTACCGTCTAGTAGATTTAGTTGTCTATATGAAATGACAAGACATTTACCGTCTAGTAGATTTAGTTGTCAATAGGAAATGACAAGACATTTACAGACTAGTAGATTTAGTTGTCTATAGGAAATGACAACACATTTACAGTCAAGTAGATTTAGTTGTCTATAGGAAATTCCAACACATTTACAGTCTAGTAGATTTAGTTGTCTATAGGAAATAACAACACATTTACAGTCTAGTAGATTTAGTTGTCTATAGGAAATGCCAAGACATTTACAGTCTAGTAGATTTAGTTGTCTGTAGGAAATGACAATACATTTACAGTCTAGTAGATTTAGTTGTCAATAGGAAATGACAACACATTTACAGTCTAGTAGATTTAGTTGTCAATAGGAAATGACAACACATTTACATTGTCGTAGATTTAGTTGTCTATAGGAAATGCCAACACATTTAAAGTCTAGTAGATTTAGTTGTAAATATGAAATGACAAGACATTTACAGTCTAGTAGATTTAGTTGTCTATAGGAAATTCCAACACATTTACAGTCGAGTAGATTTACTTGTCAATCGGAAATGAAGAGACATTTACCGTCTAGTAGATTTAGTTGTCTATATGAAATGACAAGACATTTACCGTCTAGTAGATTTAGTTGTCAATAGGAAATGACAAGACATTTACAGTCTAGTAGATTTAGTTGTCTATAGGAAATGCCAAGACATTTACAGTCTAGTAGATTTAGTTGTCTGTAGGAAATACCAACACATTTCCAGTCTAGTAGATTTAGTTGTCAATAGGAAATGACAACACATTTACATTGTCGTAGATTTAGTTGTCTATAGGAAATGCCAACACATTTAAAGTCTAGTAGATTTAGTTGTAAATATGAAATGACAAGACATTTACAGTCTAGTAGATTTAGTTGTCTATAGGAAATTCCAACACATTTACAGTCGAGTAGATTTACTTGTCAATCGGAAATGAAGAGACATTTACCGTCTAGTAGATTTAGTTGTCTATATGAAATGACAAGACATTTACCGTCTAGTAGATTTAGTTGTCAATAGGAAATGACAAGACATTTACAGTCTAGTAGATTTAGTTGTCTATAGGAAATGACAACACATTTACAGTCAAGTAGATTTAGTTGTCTATAGGAAATTCCAACACATTTACAGTCTAGTAGATTTAGTTGTCTATAGGAAATAACAACACATTTACAGTCTAGTAGATTTAGTTGTCTATAGGAAATGCCAAGACATTTACAGTCTAGTAGATTTAGTTGTCTGTAGGAAATGACAATACATTTACAGTCTAGTAGATTTAGTTGTCAATAGGAAATGACAACACATTTACAGTCTAGTAGATTTAGTTGTCAATAGGAAATGACAACACATTTACATTGTCGTAGATTTAGTTGTCTATAGGAAATGCCAACACATTTAAAGTCTAGTAGATTTAGTTGTAAATATGAAATGACAAGACATTTACAGTCTAGTTGATTTAGTTGTCTGTAGGAAATGACAAGACATTTACCGTCTAGTAGATTTAGTTGTCAATAGGAAATGACAAGACATTTACAGTCTAGTAGATTTAGTTGTCTATAGGAAATGCCAAGACATTTACAGTCTAGTAGATTTAGTTGTCAATAGGAAATGACAAGACACTTAGAGTCTAGTAGATTTAATTGTCTGTAGGAAATACCAACACATTTCCAGTCTAGTAGATTTAGTTGTCAATAGGAAATGACAACACATTTACATTGTCGTAGATTTAGTTGTCTATAGGAAATGCCAACACATTTAAAGTCTAGTAGATTTAGTTGTAAATATGAAATGACAAGACATTTACAGTCTAGTAGATTTAGTTGTCTGTAGGAAATGCCAACACATTTACAGTCTAGTAGATTTAGTTGACAATAGGAAATGACAACACATTTACAGTCTAGTAGATTTAGTTGTCTATAGGAAATAACACATTTACAGTCTAGTAGATTTAGTTGTCTATAGGAAATGCCAAGACATTTACAGTCTAGTAGATTTAGTTGTCTGTAGGAAATGCCAACACATTTACAGTCTAGTAGATTTAGTTGACAATAGGAAATGACAACACATTTACAGTCTAGTAGATTTAGTTGTCTGTAGGAAATGACAACACATTTACAGTCTAGTAGATTTAGTTGTCTGTAGGATATGCGAACACATTTACAGTCTAGTAGATTTAGTTGTCTGTAGGAAATGACAACACATTTACAGTCTAGTAGATTTAGTAGTCTGTAGGAATTGGCATCACATTTACAGTCCAGTAGATTTAGTTGTCTATAGGAAATAACAACACATTTCCAGTCTAGTAGATTTAGTTGTCTGTAGGATATGCGAACACATTTACAGTCTAGTAGATTTAGTTGTCTATAGGAAATTCCAACACATTTACAGTCGAGTAGATTTACTTGTCAATCGGAAATGAAGAGACATTTACCGTCTAGTAGATTTAGTTGTCTATATGAAATGACAAGACATTTACCGTCTAGTAGATTTAGTTGTCAATAGGAAATGACAAGACATTTACAGTCTAGTAGATTTAGTTGTCTATAGGAAATGACAACACATTTACAGTCAAGTAGATTTAGTTGTCTATAGGAAATAACAACACATTTACAGTCTAGTAGATTTAGTTGTCTATAGGAAATGCCAAGACATTTACAGTCTAGTAGATTTAGTTGTCTGTAGGAAATGACAATACATTTACAGTCTAGTAGATTTAGTTGTCAATAGGAAATGACAACACATTTACATTGTCGTAGATTTAGTTGTCAATAGGAAATGACAACACATTTACATTGTCGTAGATTTAGTTGTCTATAGGAAATGCCAACACATTTAAAGTCTAGTAGATTTAGTTGTAAATATGAAATGACAAGACATTTACAGTCTAGTAGATTTAGTTGTAAATATGAAATGACAAGACATTTACAGTCTAGTAGATTTAGTTGTCTGTAGGAAATGCCAACACATTTACAGTCTAGTAGATTTAGTTGACAATAGGAAATGACAACACATTTACAGTCTAGTAGATTTAGTTGTCTATAGGAAATAACACATTTACAGTCTAGTAGATTTAGTTGTCTATAGGAAATGCCAAGACATTTACAGTCTAGTAGATTTAGTTGTCTGTAGGAAATGCCAACACATTTACAGTCTAGTAGATTTAGTTGACAATAGGAAATGACAACACATTTACAGTCTAGTAGATTTAGTTGTCTGTAGGAAATGACAACACATTTACAGTCTAGTAGATTTAGTAGTCTGTAGGAATTGGCATCACATTTACAGTCCAGTAGATTTAGTTGTCTGTAGGATATGCGAACACATTTACAGTCTAGTAGATTTAGTTGTCTGTAGGAAATCACAACACATTTTCAGTCGAGAAGATTTAGTGGTCTATAGGAAATGCCAATATATTTACAATGTAGTAGATTTAGTGGTCTATATGAAATGACAACACATTTACATTGTAGTAGATTTAGTTGTCTATAGGAAATGCCAACACATTTACAGTCTAGTAGATTTAGTTGTCAATAGGAAATGACAAGACATTTACCGTCTAGTAGATTTAGTTGTCTGTAGGAAATGACAAGACATTTTCAGTCTAGTAGATTTAATTGTCTGTAGGAAAAACCAACACATTTCCAGTCTAGTAGATTTAGTTGTCAATATGAAATGACAACACATTTCCAGTCTAGTAGATTTAGTTGTCAATAGGAAATGCCAACACATTTACATTGTCGTAGATTTAGTTGTAAATATGAAATGACAAGACATTTACAGTCTAGTAGATTTAGTTGTCTATAGGAAATGCCAACACATTTACAGTCTAGTAGATTTAGTTGTCAATAGGAAATGACAAGACATTTACCGTCTAGTAGATTTAGTTGTCTATAGGAAATGACAACACATTTACAGTCTAGTAGATTTAGTTGTGTATAAGAAATTCCAACACATTTACAGTCGAGTAGATTTAGTTGTCTCTATGAAATAACAACACATTTACAGTCTAGTAGATTTAGTTGTCTGTAGGAAATGCCAACACATTTACAGTCTAGTAGATTTAGTAGTCAATAGGAAATGACAACACATTTACAGTCTAGTAGATTTAGTTGTGAATAGGAAATGAGGAGACATTTACCGTCTAGTAGATTTAGTCTTCTGTAGGAAATGACAAGACATTTACCGTCTAGTAGATTTAGTTGTCTATAGGAAATGCCAAGACACTAAGAGTCTAGTAGATGTAGTTGTCTGTAGGAATTGCCATCACATTTACAGTCCAGTAGATTTAGTTGTCTATCGGAAATAACAGCACATTTCCAGTCTAGTAGATTTAGTTGTCTGTAGGAAATGACAAGACATTTACAGTCTAGTAGATTAGTTGTCTATAGGAAATGACAACACATTTACAGTCTAGTAGATTTAGTTGTCAATAGGAAATGACAACACATTTACATTGTAGTAGATTTAGTTTTCTGTAGGAAATGCGAACACATTTACAGTCTAGTAGATTTAGTTGTCAATAGGAAATGACAACACATTTAGATTGTAGTAGATTTAGTTGTCTATAGGAAATTACAACACATTTACAGTCTAGTAGATTTAGTTGTCAATAGGAAATTCCAACACATTTACAATCGAGTAGATTTAATTGTCTGTAGGAAATGTCAACACATTTACAGTCTAGTAGATTTAGTTGTCAATAGGAAATGACAAGACACTTAGAGTGTAGTAGATGTAGTTGTCTATAGGAATTGGCATCAAATTTACAGTCCAGTAGATTTAGTTGTCTGTAGGAAATGCAAACACATTTACAGTCTAGTAGATTTAGTTGTCTATAGGAAATGACAACACATTTACCGTCTAGTAGATTTAGTGGTCTATAGGAAATGCCAACACATTTCCAGTCTAGTAGATTTAGTTGTCTATAGGAAATGACAACACATTTACAGTCTAGTAGATTTAGTTGTCAATAGGAAATGACAAGACACTTCGAGTCTAGTAGATGTAGTTGTCTATAGGAATTGGCATCAAATTTACAGTCCAGTAGATTTAGTTGTCTATAGGAAATAACAACACATTTCCAGTCTAGTAGATTTAGTTGTATGTAGGAAATGACAAGACAGTTACAGTCCAGTAGATTTAGTTGTCAATAGGAAATGACAAGACATTTACCGTCTAGTAGATTTAGTTGTCTGTAGGAATTGCCATCACATTTACAGTCCAGTAGATTTAGTTGTCTATAGGAAATAACAACACATTTCCAGTCTAGTAGATTTAGTTGTATGTAGGAAATGACAAGACAGTTACAGTCTAGTAGATTTAGTTGTCTATAGGAAATTCCAACACATTTACAGTCGAGTAGATTTAATTGTCTGTAGGAAATGCCAACACATTTACAGTCTAGTAGATTTACTTGTCAATAGGAAATGACAAGACACTTAGAGTCCAGTAGATGTAGTTGTCTATAGGAATTGGCATCAAATTTACAGTCCAGTAGATTTAGTTGTCTGTAGGAAATGCGAACACATTTACAGTCTATTAGATTTAGTTGTCAATAGGAAATGAGGAGACATTTACCGTCTAGTAGATTTAGAGGTCTATAGGAAATGCCAACACATTTACAGTCTAGTAGATTTAGTGGTCTGTAGGAATTGCCATCACATTTACAGTCTAGTAGATTTAGTTGTCTATAGGAAATAACAGCACATTTCCAGTCTAGTAGATTTAGTTGTCTGTAGGAAATGACAAGACATTTACAGTCTAGTAGATTTAGTTGTCAATAGGAAATGTCAACACATTTACAGTCTAGTAGATTTAGTTGTCTGTAGGAATTGGCATCAAATTTACAGTCCAGTAGATTTAGTTGTCAATAGGAAATGACAAGACATTTACCGTCTAGTAGATTTAGTTGTCTGTAGGAATTGCCATCACATTTACAGTCCAGTAGATTTACTGGTCAATAGGAAATGACAAGACAGTTACAGTCTAGTAGATTTAGTTGTCTATAGGAAATTCCAACACATTTACAGTCGAGTAGATTTAATTGTATGTAGGAAATGCCAACACATTTACAGTCTAGTAGATTTACTTGTCAATAGGAAATGACAAGACACTAGAGTCTAGTAGATGTAGTTGTCTATAGGAATTGGCATCAAATTTACAGTCCAGTAGATTTAGTTGTCAATAGGAAATGACAAGACATTTACCGTCTAGTAGATGTAGTTGTCTGTAGGAATTGCCATCACATTTACAGTCCAGTAGATTTAGTTGTCTATCGGAAATAACAGCACATTTCCAGTCTAGTAGATTTAGTTGTCTGTAGGAAATGACAAGACATTTACAGTCTAGTAGATTAGTTGTCTATAGGAAA
Organism: Oncorhynchus nerka; assembly: GCF_034236695.1. NCBI lineage: Eukaryota > Metazoa > Chordata > Actinopteri > Salmoniformes > Salmonidae > Oncorhynchus > Oncorhynchus nerka. The sequence goes on along the minus strand of NC_088413.1, from coordinate 2,718,390 downwards.
TGACAACACATTTACAGTCTAGTAGATTTAGTTGTCAATAGGAAATGACAAGACACTTAGAGTCTAGTAGATGTAGTTGTCTATAGGAATTGGCACCAAATTTACAGTCCAGTAGATTTAGTTGTCAATAGGAAATGACAACACATTTACAGTCTAGTAGATTTAGTTCTCAATAGGAAATGACAACACATTTACATTGTAGTAGATTTAGTTTTCTGTAGGAAATGCGAACACATTTACAGTCTAGTAGATTTAGTTGTCAATAGGAAAAGACAACACATTTACATTGTAGTAGATTTAGTTGTCTATTGGAAATGACAACACATTTACAGTCTAGTAGATTTAGTTGTCTATAGGAAATGAGGAGACATTTACCGTCTAGTAGATTTAGTTGTCAATAGGAAATGACAAGACATTTCCAGTCTAGTAGATTTAGTTGTATGTAGGAAATGACAAGACAGTTACAGTCTAGTAGATTTAGTTGTCTATAGGAAATTCCAACACATTTACAGTCGAGTAGATTTAATTGTCTGTAGGAAATGCCAACACATTTACAGTCTAGTAGATTTACTTGTCAATAGGAAATGACAAGACACTTAGAGTCTAGTAGATGTAGTTGTCTATAGGAATTGGCATCAAATTTACAGTCCAGTAGATTTAGTTGTCTGTAGGAAATGCGAACACATTTACAGTCTATTAGATTTAGTTGTCAATAGGAAATGAGGAGACATTTACCGTCTAGTAGATTTAGTGGTCTATAGGAAATGCCAACACATTTACAGTCTAGTAGATTTAGTGGTCTGTAGGAATTGCCATCACATTTACAGTCTAGTAGATTTAGTTGTCTATAGGAAATAACAGCACATGTCCAGTCTAGTAGATTTAGTTGTCTGTAGGAAATGACAAGACATTTACAGTCTAGTAGATTTAGTTGTCTGTAGGAATTGGCATCAAATTTACAGTCCAGTAGATTTAGTTGTCAATAGGAAATGACAAGACATTTACCGTCTAGTAGATTTAGTTGTCTGTAGGAATTGCCATCACATTTACAGTCCAGTAGATTTACTGGTCAATAGGAAATGACAAGACAGTTACAGTCTAGTAGATTTAGTTGTCTATAGGAAATTCCAACACATTTACAGTCGAGTAGATTTAGTTGTCTGTAGGAAATGCCAACACATTTACAGTCTAGTAGATTTACTTGTCAATAGGAAATGACAAGACACTTAGAGTCTAGTAGATGTAGTTGTCTATAGGAATTGGCATCAAATTTACAGTCCAGTAGATTTAGTTGTCAATAGGAAATGACAAGACATTTACCGTCTAGTAGATTTAGTTGTCTGTAGGAATTGCCATCACATTTACAGTCCAGTAGATTTAGTTGTCTATAGGAAATAACAACCCATTTCCAGTCTAGTAGATTTAGTTGTCTATAGGAAATTCCAACACATTTACAGTCGAGTAGATTTAATTGTCTGTAGCAAATGCCAACACATTTACAGTCTAGTAGATTTACTTGTCAATAGGAAATGACAAGACACTAAGAGTCTAGTAGATGTAGTTGTCTGTAGGAATTGCCATCACATTTACAGTCCAGTAGATTTAGTTGTCTATCGGAAATAACAGCACATTTCCAGTCTAGTAGATGTAGTTGTCTGTAGGAATTGCCATCACATTTACAGTCCAGTAGATTTAGTTGTCTATCGGAAATAACAGCACATTTCCAGTCTAGTAGATTTAGTTGTCTATCGGAAATAACAGCACATTTACAGTCTATTAGATTTAGTTGTCAATAGGATATGAGGAGACATTTACAGTCTAGTAGATTTAGTGGTCTGTAGGAATTGCCATCACATTTACAGTCTAGTAGATTTAGTTGTCTATAGGAAATAACAGCACCTTTCCAGTCTAGTAGATTTAGTTGTCTATAGGAAATAACAGCACATTTCCAGTCTAGTAGATTTAGTTGTCTGTAGGAAATGACAAGACATTTACAGTCTAGTAGATTTAGTTGTCAATAGGAAATGTCAACACATTTACAGTCTAGTAGATTTAGTTGTCTGTAGGAATTGGCATCAAATTTACAGTCCAGTAGATTTACTGGTCAATAGGAAATGACAAGACAGTTACAGTCTAGTAGATTTAGTTGTCTATAGGAAATTCCAACACATTTACAGTCGAGTAGATTTAATTGTCTGTAGGAAATGCAAACACATTTACAGTCTAGTAGATTTACTTGTCAATAGGAAATGACAAGACACTAAGAGTCTAGTAGATGTAGTTGTCTGTAGGAATTGCCATCACATTTACAGTCCAGTAGATTTAGTTGTCTATCGGAAATAAAAGCACATTTCCAGTCTAGTAGATTTAGTTGTCTGTAGGAAATGACAAGACATTTACAGTCTAGTAGATTTAGTTGTCAATAGGAAATGACAACACATTTACATTGTAGTAGATTTAGTTTTCTGTAGGAAATGCGAACACATTTACAGTCTAGTAGATTTAGTTGTCAATAGGAAATGACAACACATTTAGATTGTAGTAGATTTAGTTGTCTATAGGAAATTACAACACATTTACAGTCTAGTAGATTTAGTTGTCAATAGGAAATGAGGATACATTTACCGTCTAGTAGATTTAGTGGTCTATAGGAAATTCCAACACATTTACAATCGAGTAGATTTAATTGTCTGTAGGAAATGCCAACACATTTACAGTCTAGTAGATTTACTTGTCAATAGGAAATGACAAGACAATTAGAGTCTAGTAGATGTAGTTGTCTGTAGGAATTGCCATCACATTTACAGTCTAGTAGATTTAGTTGTCAATAGGAAAAGACAACACATTTACATTGTAGTAGATTTAGTTGTCTATTGGAAATGACAACACATTTACAGTCTAGTAGATTTAGTTGTCTATAGGAAATGAGGAGACATTTACCGTCTAGTAGATTTAGTGGTCTATAGGAAATGCCAACACATTTACACTCTAGTAGATTTAGTTGTCTGTAGGAAATGTCAACACATTTACAGTCTAGTAGATTTAGTTGTCAATAGGAAATGACAAGACACTTAGAGTGTAGTAGATGTAGTTGTCTATAGGAATTGGCATCAAATTTACAGTCCAGTAGATTTAGTTGTCTGTAGGAAATGCAAACACATTTACAGTCTAGTAGATTTAGTTGTCTATAGGAAATGACAACACATTTACCGTCTAGTAGATTTAGTGGTCTATAGGAAATGCCAACACATTTCCAGTCTAGTAGATTTAGTTGTCTATAGGAAATGACAACACATTTACAGTCTAGTAGATTTAGTTGTCAATAGGAAATGACAAGACACTTCGAGTCTAGTAGATGTAGTTGTCTATAGGAATTGGCATCAAATTTACAGTCCAGTAGATTTAGTTGTCTATAGGAAATAACAACACATTTCCAGTCTAGTAGATTTAGTTGTATGTAGGAAATGACAAGACAGTTACAGTCCAGTAGATTTAGTTGTCAATAGGAAATGACAAGACATTTACCGTCTAGTAGATTTAGTTGTCTGTAGGAATTGCCATCACATTTACAGTCCAGTAGATTTAGTTGTCTATAGGAAATAACAACACATTTCCAGTCTAGTAGATTTAGTTGTATGTAGGAAATGACAAGACAGTTACAGTCTAGTAGATTTAGTTGTCTATAGGAAATTCCAACACATTTACAGTCGAGTAGATTTAATTGTCTGTAGGAAATGCCAACACATTTACAGTCTAGTAGATTTACTTGTCAATAGGAAATGACAAGACACTTAGAGTCCAGTAGATGTAGTTGTCTATAGGAATTGGCATCAAATTTACAGTCCAGTAGATTTAGTTGTCTGTAGGAAATGCGAACACATTTACAGTCTATTAGATTTAGTTGTCAATAGGAAATGAGGAGACATTTACCGTCTAGTAGATTTAGAGGTCTATAGGAAATGCCAACACATTTACAGTCTAGTAGATTTAGTGGTCTGTAGGAATTGCCATCACATTTACAGTCTAGTAGATTTAGTTGTCTATAGGAAATAACAGCACATTTCCAGTCTAGTAGATTTAGTTGTCTGTAGGAAATGACAAGACATTTACAGTCTAGTAGATTTAGTTGTCAATAGGAAATGTCAACACATTTACAGTCTAGTAGATTTAGTTGTCTGTAGGAATTGGCATCAAATTTACAGTCCAGTAGATTTAGTTGTCAATAGGAAATGACAAGACATTTACCGTCTAGTAGATTTAGTTGTCTGTAGGAATTGCCATCACATTTACAGTCCAGTAGATTTACTGGTCAATAGGAAATGACAAGACAGTTACAGTCTAGTAGATTTAGTTGTCTATAGGAAATTCCAACACATTTACAGTCGAGTAGATTTAATTGTATGTAGGAAATGCCAACACATTTACAGTCTAGTAGATTTACTTGTCAATAGGAAATGACAAGACACTAGAGTCTAGTAGATGTAGTTGTCTATAGGAATTGGCATCAAATTTACAGTCCAGTAGATTTAGTTGTCAATAGGAAATGACAAGACATTTACCGTCTAGTAGATGTAGTTGTCTGTAGGAATTGCCATCACATTTACAGTCCAGTAGATTTAGTTGTCTATCGGAAATAACAGCACATTTCCAGTCTAGTAGATTTAGTTGTCTGTAGGAAATGACAAGATATTTACAGTCTAGTAGATTAGTTGTCTATAGGAAATGACAACACATTTACAGTCTAGTAGATTTAGTTGTCAATAGGAAATGACAAGACACTTAGAGTCTAGTAGATGTAGTTGTCTATAGGAATTGGCACCAAATTTACAGTCCAGTAGATTTAGTTGTCAATAGGAAATGACAACACATTTACAGTCTAGTAGATTTAGTTCTCAATAGGAAATGACAACACATTTACATTGTAGTAGATTTAGTTTTCTGTAGGAAATGCGAACACATTTACAGTCTAGTAGATTTAGTTGTCAATAGGAAAAGACATCACATTTACATTGTAGTAGATTTAGTTGTCTATTGGAAATGACAACACATTTACAGTCTAGTAGATTTAGTTGTCTATAGGAAATGAGGAGACATTTACCGTCTAGTAGATTTAGTTGTCAATAGGAAATGACAAGACATTTCCAGTCTAGTAGATTTAGTTGTATGTAGGAAATGACAAGACAGTTACAGTCTAGTAGATTTAGTTGTCTATAGGAAATTCCAACACATTTACAGTCGAGTAGATTTAATTGTCTGTAGGAAATGCCAACACATTTACAGTCTAGTAGATTTACTTGTCAATAGGAAATGACAAGACACTTAGAGTCTAGTAGATGTAGTTGTCTATAGGAATTGGCATCAAATTTACAGTCCAGTAGATTTAGTTGTCTGTAGGAAATGCGAACACATTTACAGTCTATTAGATTTAGTTGTCAATAGGAAATGAGGAGACATTTACCGTCTAGTAGATTTAGTGGTCTATAGGAAATGCCAACACATTTACAGTCTAGTAGATTTAGTGGTCTGTAGGAATTGCCATCACATTTACAGTCTAGTAGATTTAGTTGTCTATAGGAAATAACAGCACATGTCCAGTCTAGTAGATTTAGTTGTCTGTAGGAAATGACAAGACATTTACAGTCTAGTAGATTTAGTTGTCTGTAGGAATTGGCATCAAATTTACAGTCCAGTAGATTTAGTTGTCAATAGGAAATGACAAGACATTTACCGTCTAGTAGATTTAGTTGTCTGTAGGAATTGCCATCACATTTACAGTCCAGTAGATTTACTGGTCAATAGGAAATGACAAGACAGTTACAGTCTAGTAGATTTAGTTGTCTATCGGAAATTCCAACACATTTACAGTCGAGTAGATTTAGTTGTCTGTAGGAAATGCCAACACATTTACAGTCTAGTAGATTTACTTGTCAATAGGAAATGACAAGACACTTAGAGTCTAGTAGATGTAGTTGTTTATAGGAATTGGCATCAAATTTACAGTCCAGTAGATTTAGTTGTCAATAGGAAATGACAAGACATTTACCGTCTAGTAGATTTAGTTGTCTGTAGGAATTGCCATCACATTTACAGTCCAGTAGATTTAGTTGTCTATAGGAAATAACAACCCATTTCCAGTCTAGTAGATTTAGTTGTCTATAGGAAATTCCAACACATTTACAGTCGAGTAGATTTAATTGTCTGTAGCAAATGCCAACACATTTACAGTCTAGTAGATTTACTTGTCAATAGGAAATGACAAGACACTAAGAGTCTAGTAGATGTAGTTGTCTGTAGGAATTGCCATCACATTTACAGTCCAGTAGATTTAGTTGTCTATCGGAAATAACAGCACATTTCCAGTCTAGTAGATGTAGTTGTCTGTAGGAATTGCCATCACATTTACAGTCCAGTAGATTTAGTTGTCTATCGGAAATAACAGCACATTTCCAGTCTAGTAGATTTAGTTGTCTATCGGAAATAACAGCACATTTACAGTCTATTAGATTTAGTTGTCAATAGGATATGAGGAGACATTTACAGTCTAGTAGATTTAGTGGTCTGTAGGAATTGCCATCACATTTACAGTCTAGTAGATTTAGTTGTCTATAGGAAATAACAGCACCTTTCCAGTCTAGTAGATTTAGTTGTCTATAGGAAATAACAGCACATTTCCAGTCTAGTAGATTTAGTTGTCTGTAGGAAATGACAAGACATTTACAGTCTAGTAGATTTAGTTGTCAATAGGAAATGTCAACACATTTACAGTCTAGTAGATTTAGTTGTCTGTAGGAATTGGCATCAAATTTACAGTCCAGTAGATTTAGTTGTCAATAGGAAATGACAAGACATTTACCGTCTAGTAGATTTAGTTGTCTGTAGGAATTGCCATCACATTTACAGTCCAGTAGATTTACTGGTCAATAGGAAATGACAAGACAGTTACAGTCTAGTAGATTTAGTTGTCTATAGGAAATTCCAACACATTTACAGTCGAGTAGATTTAATTGTCTGTAGGAAATGCAAACACATTTACAGTCTAGTAGATTTACTTGTCAATAGGAAATGACAAGACACTAAGAGTCTAGTAGATGTAGTTGTCTGTAGGAATTGCCATCACATTTACAGTCCAGTAGATTTAGTTGTCTATCGGAAATAAAAGCACATTTCCAGTCTAGTAGATTTAGTTGTCTGTAGGAAATGACAAGACATTTACAGTCTAGTAGATTTAGTTGTCAATAGGAAATGACAACACATTTACATTGTAGTAGATTTAGTTTTCTGTAGGAAATGCGAACACATTTACAGTCTAGTAGATTTAGTTGTCAATAGGAAATGACAACACATTTAGATTGTAGTAGATTTAGTTGTCTATAGGAAATTACAACACATTTACAGTCTAGTAGATTTAGTTGTCAATAGGAAATGAGGATACATTTACCGTCTAGTAGATTTAGTGGTCTATAGGAAATTCCAACACATTTACAATCGAGTAGATTTAATTGTGTGTAGGAAATGCCAACACATTTACAGTCTAGTAGATTTACTTGTCAATAGGAAATGACAAGACAATTAGAGTCTAGTAGATGTAGTTGTCTGTAGGAATTGCCATCACATTTACAGTCTAGTAGATTTAGTTGTCAATAGGAAAAGACAACACATTTACATTGTAGTAGATTTAGTTGTCTATTGGAAATGACAACACATTTACAGTCTAGTAGATTTAGTTGTCTATAGGAAATGAGGAGACATTTACCGTCTAGTAGATTTAGTGGTCTATAGGAAATGCCAACACATTTACACTCTAGTAGATTTAGTTGTCTGTAGGAAATGTCAACACATTTACAGTCTAGTAGATTTAGTTGTCAATAGGAAATGACAAGACACTTAGAGTGTAGTAGATGTAGTTGTCTATAGGAATTGGCATCAAATTTACAGTCCAGTAGATTTAGTTGTCTGTAGGAAATGCAAACACATTTACAGTCTAGTAGATTTAGTTGTCTATAGGAAATGAGGAGACATTTACCGTCTAGTAGATTTAGTGGTCTATAGGAAATGCCAACACATTTCCAGTCTAGTAGATTTAGTTGTCTGTAGGAAATGCAAACACATTTACAGTCTAGTAGATTTAGTTGTCTATAGGAAATGAGGAGACATTTACCGTCTAGTAGATTTAGTGGTCTATAGGAAATGCCAACACATTTCCAGTCTAGTAGATTTAGTTGTCTATAGGAAATGACAACACATTTACAGTCTAGTAGATTTAGTTGTCAATAGGAAATGACAAGACACTTCGAGTCTAGTAGATGTAGTTGTCTATAGGAATTGGCATCAAATTTACAGTCCAGTAGATTTAGTTGTCTATAGGAAATAACAACACATTTCCAGTCTAGTAGATTTAGTTGTATGTAGGAAATGACAAGACAGTTACAGTCTAGTAGATTTAGTTGTCTATAGGAAATTCCAACACATTTACAGTCGAGTAGATTTAATTGTCTGCAGGAAATGCCAACACATTTACAGTCTAGTAGATTTAGTTGTCAATAGGAAATGACAAGACACTTAGAGTCTAGTAGATGTAGTTGTCTATAGGAATTGGCATCACATTTACAGTCCAGTAGATTTAGTTGTCAATAGGAAATGACAAGACATTTACCGTCTAGTAGATTTAGTTGTCTGTAGGAATTGCCATCACATTTACAGTCCAGTAGATTTAGTTGTCTATAGGAAATAACAACACATTTCCAGTCTAGTAGATTTAGTTGTATGTAGGAAATGACAAGACAGTTACAGTCTAGTAGATTTAGTTGTCTATAGGAAATTCCAACACATTTACAGTCGAGTAGATTTAATTGTCTGTAGGAAATGCAAACACATTTACAGTCTAGTAGATTTACTTGTCAATAGGAAATGACAAGACACTAAGAGTCTAGTAGATGTAGTTGTCTGTAGGAATTGCCATCACATTTACAGTCCAGTAGATTTAGTTGTCTATCGGAAATAAAAGCACATTTCCAGTCTAGTAGATTTAGTTGTCTGTAGGAAATGACAAGACATTTACAGTCTAGTAGATTTAGTTGTCAATAGGAAATGACAACACATTTACATTGTAGTAGATTTAGTTTTCTGTAGGAAATGCGAACACATTTACAGTCTAGTAGATTTAGTTGTCAATAGGAAATGACAACACATTTAGATTGTAGTAGATTTAGTTGTCTATAGGAAATTACAACACATTTACAGTCTAGTAGATTTAGTTGTCAATAGGAAATGAGGATACATTTACCGTCTAGTAGATTTAGTGGTCTATAGGAAATTCCAACACATTTACAATCGAGTAGATTTAATTGTCTGTAGGAAATGCCAACACATTTACAGTCTAGTAGATTTACTTGTCAATAGGAAATGACAAGACAATTAGAGTCTAGTAGATGTAGTTGTCTGTAGGAATTGCCATCACATTTACAGTCTAGTAGATTTAGTTGTCAATAGGAAAAGACAACACATTTACATTGTAGTAGATTTAGTTGTCTATTGGAAATGACAACACATTTACAGTCTAGTAGATTTAGTTGTCTATAGGAAATGAGGAGACATTTACCGTCTAGTAGATTTAGTGGTCTATAGGAAATGCCAACACATTTACACTCTAGTAGATTTAGTTGTCTGTAGGAAATGTCAACACATTTACAGTCTAGTAGATTTAGTTGTCAATAGGAAATGACAAGACACTTAGAGTGTAGTAGATGTAGTTGTCTATAGGAATTGGCATCAAATTTACAGTCCAGTAGATTTAGTTGTCTGTAGGAAATGCAAACACATTTACAGTCTAGTAGATTTAGTTGTCTATAGGAAATGAGGAGACATTTACCGTCTAGTAGATTTAGTGGTCTATAGGAAATGCCAACACATTTCCAGTCTAGTAGATTTAGTTGTCTGTAGGAAATGCAAACACATTTACAGTCTAGTAGATTTAGTTGTCTATAGGAAATGAGGAGACATTTACCGTCTAGTAGATTTAGTGGTCTATAGGAAATGCCAACACATTTCCAGTCTAGTAGATTTAGTTGTCTATAGGAAATGACAACACATTTACAGTCTAGTAGATTTAGTTGTCAATAGGAAATGACAAGACACTTCGAGTCTAGTAGATGTAGTTGTCTATAGGAATTGGCATCACATTTACAGTCCAGTAGATTTAGTTGTCAATAGGAAATGACAAGACATTTACCGTCTAGTAGATTTAGTTGTCTGTAGGAATTGCCATCACATTTACAGTCCAGTAGATTTAGTTGTCTATAGGAAATAACAACACATTTCCAGTCTAGTAGATTTAGTTGTATGTAGGAAATGACAAGACAGTTACAGTCTAGTAGATTTAGTTGTCTATAGGAAATTCCAACACATTTACAGTCGAGTAGATTTAATTGTCTGTAGGAAATGCCAACACATTTACAGTCTAGTAGATTTACTTGTCAATAGGAAATGACAAGACACTTAGAGTCCAGTAGATGTAGTTGTCTATAGGAATTGGCATCAAATTTACAGTCCAGTAGATTTAGTTGTCTGTAGGAAATGCGAACACATTTACAGTCTATTAGATTTAGGTGTCAATAGGAAATGAGGAGACATTTACCGTCTAGTAGATTTAGAGGTCTATAGGAAATGCCAACACATTTACAGTCTAGTAGATTTAGTTGTCTATAGGAAATAACAGCACATTTCCAGTCTAGTAGATTTAGTTGTCTGTAGGAAATGACAAGACATTTACAGTCTAGTAGATTTAGTTGTCTGTAGGAAATGACAAGACATTTACAGTCTAGTAGATTTAGTTGTCTGTAGGAATTGGCATCAAATTTACAGTCCAGTAGATTTAGTTGTCAATAGGAAATGACAAGACATTTACCGTCTAGTAGATTTAGTTGTCTGTAGGAATTGCCATCACATTTACAGTCCAGTAGATTTACTGGTCAATAGGAAATGACAAGACAGTTACAGTCTAGTAGATTTAGTTGTCTATAGGAAATTCCAACACATTTACAGTCGAGTAGATTTAGTTGTCTGTAGGAAATGCCAACACATTTACAGTCTAGTAGATTTACTTGTCAATAGGAAATGACAAGACACTTAGAGTCTAGTAGATGTAGTTGTCTATAGGAATTGGCATCAAATTTACAGTCCAGTAGATTTAGTTGTCAATAGGAAATGACAAGACATTTACAGTCCAGTAGATTTAGTTGTCTATCGGAAATAACAGCACATTTCCAGTCTAGTAGATTTAGTTGTCAATAGGAAATGACAAGACACTTAGAGTCTAGTAGATGTAGTTGTCTATAGGAATTGGCATCAAATTTACAGTCCAGTAGATTTAGTTGTCTGTAGGAAATGCGAACACATTTACAGTCTAGTAGATTTAGTTGTCTATAGGAAATTCCAACACATTTACAGTCGAGTAGATTTAATTGTCTGTAGGAAATGCCAACACATTTACAGTCTAGTAGATTTACTTGTCAATAGGAAATGACAAGACACTAAGAGTCTAGTAGATGTAGTTGTCTGTAGGAATTGCCATCACATTTACAGTCCAGTAGATTTAGTTGTCTATCGGAAATAACAGCACATTTCCAGTCTAGTAGATTTAGTTGTCTGTAGGAAATGACAAGACATTTACAGTCTAGTAGATTTAGTTGTCAATAGGAAATGACAACACATTTACAGTCTAGTAGATTTAGTTCTCAATAGGAAATGACAACACATTTACATTGTAGTAGATTTAGTTTTCTGTAGGAAATGCGAACACATTTACAGTCTAGTAGATTTAGTTGTCAATAGGAAATGACAACACATTTAGATTGTAGTAGATTTAGTTGTCTATAGGAAATTACAACACATTTACAGTCTAGTAGATTTAGTTGTCAATAGGAAATGAGGATACATTTACCGTCTAGTAGATTTAGTGGTCTATAGGAAATTCCAACACATTTACAATCGAGTAGATTTAATTGTCTGTAGGAAATGCCAACACATTTACAGTCTAGTAGATTTACTTGTCAATAGGAAATGACAAGACAATTAGAGTCTAGTAGATGTAGTTGTCTGTAGGAATTGCCATCACATTTACAGTCTAGTAGATTTAGTTGTCAATAGGAAAAGACAACACATTTACATTGTAGTAGATTTAGTTGTCTATTGGAAATGACAACACATTTACAGTCTAGTAGATTTAGTTGTCTATAGGAAATGAGGAGACATTTACCGTCTAGTAGATTTAGTGGTCTATAGGAAATGCCAACACATTTACACTCTAGTAGATTTAGTTGTCTGTAGGAAATGTCAACACATTTACAGTCTAGTAGATTTAGTTGTCAATAGGAAATGACAAGACACTTAGAGTGTAGTAGATGTAGTTGTCTATAGGAATTGGCATCAAATTTACAGTCCAGTAGATTTAGTTGTCTGTAGGAAATGCAAACACATTTACAGTCTAGTAGATTTAGTTGTCTATAGGAAATGAGGAGACATTTACCGTCTAGTAGATTTAGTGGTCTATAGGAAATGCCAACACATTTCCAGTCTAGTAGATTTAGTTGTCTGTAGGAAATGACAAGACATTTACAGTCTAGTAGATTAGTTGTCTATAGGAAATGACAACACATTTACAGTCTAGTAGATTTAGTTGTCAATAGGAAATGACAAGACACTTAGAGTCTAGTAGATGTAGTTGTCTATAGGAATTGGCATCAAATTTACAGTCCAGTAGATTTAGTTGTCAATAGGAAATGACAACACATTTACCGTCTAGTAGATTTAGTTCTCAATAGGAAATGACAACACATTTACATTGTAGTAGATTTAGTTTTCTGTAGGAAATGCGAACACATTTACAGTCTAGTAGATTTAGTTGTCAATAGGAAATGACAACACATTTAGATTGTAGTAGATTTAGTTGTCTGTTGGAAATGACAACACATTTACAGTCTAGTAGATTTAGTTGTCAATAGGAAATGACAAGACACTTCGAGTCTAGTAGATGTAGTTGTCTATAGGAATTGGCATCAAATTTACAGTCCAGTAGATTTAGTTGTCTATAGAAAATAACAACACATTTCCAGTCTAGTAGATTTAGTTGTATGTAGGAAATGACAAGACAGTTACAGTCTAGTAGATTTAGTTGTCTATAGGAAATTCCAACACATTTACAGTCGAGTAGATTTAATTGTCTGCAGGAAATGCCAACACATTTACAGTCTAGTAGATTTAGTTGTCAATAGGAAATGACAAGACACTTAGAGTCTAGTAGATGTAGTTGTCTATAGGAATTGGCATCACATTTACAGTCCAGTAGATTTAGTTGTCTGTAGGAAATGCGAACACATTTACAGTCTATTAGATTTAGGTGTCAATAGGAAATGAGGAGACATTTACCGTCTAGTAGATTTAGAGGTCTATAGGAAATGCCAACACATTTACAGTCTAGTAGATTTAGTTGTCTATAGGAAATAACAGCACATTTCCAGTCTAGTAGATTTAGTTGTCTGTAGGAAATGACAAGACATTTACAGTCTAGTAGATTTAGTTGTCTGTAGGAAATGACAAGACATTTACAGTCTAGTAGATTTAGTTGTCTGTAGGAATTGGCATCAAATTTACAGTCCAGTAGATTTAGTTGTCAATAGGAAATGACAAGACATTTACCGTCTAGTAGATTTAGTTGTCTGTAGGAATTGCCATCACATTTACAGTCCAGTAGATTTACTGGTCAATAGGAAATGACAAGACAGTTACAGTCTAGTAGATTTAGTTGTCTATAGGAAATTCCAACACATTTACAGTCGAGTAGATTTAGTTGTCTGTAGGAAATGCCAACACATTTACAGTCTAGTAGATTTACTTGTCAATAGGAAATGACAAGACACTTAGAGTCTAGTAGATGTAGTTGTCTATAGGAATTGGCATCAAATTTACAGTCCAGTAGATTTAGTTGTCAATAGGAAATGACAAGACATTTACAGTCCAGTAGATTTAGTTGTCTATCGGAAATAACAGCACATTTCCAGTCTAGTAGATTTAGTTGTCAATAGGAAATGACAAGACACTTAGAGTCTAGTAGATGTAGTTGTCTATAGGAATTGGCATCAAATTTACAGTCCAGTAGATTTAGTTGTCTGTAGGAAATGCGAACACATTTACAGTCTAGTAGATTTAGTTGTCTATAGGAAATTCCAACACATTTACAGTCGAGTAGATTTAATTGTCTGTAGGAAATGCCAACACATTTACAGTCTAGTAGATTTACTTGTCAATAGGAAATGACAAGACACTAAGAGTCTAGTAGATGTAGTTGTCTGTAGGAATTGCCATCACATTTACAGTCCAGTAGATTTAGTTGTCTATCGGAAATAACAGCACATTTCCAGTCTAGTAGATTTAGTTGTCTGTAGGAAATGACAAGACATTTACAGTCTAGTAGATTTAGTTGTCAATAGGAAATGACAACACATTTACAGTCTAGTAGATTTAGTTCTCAATAGGAAATGACAACACATTTACATTGTAGTAGATTTAGTTTTCTGTAGGAAATGCGAACACATTTACAGTCTAGTAGATTTAGTTGTCAATAGGAAATGACAACACATTTAGATTGTAGTAGATTTAGTTGTCTATAGGAAATTACAACACATTTACAGTCTAGTAGATTTAGTTGTCAATAGGAAATGAGGATACATTTACCGTCTAGTAGATTTAGTGGTCTATAGGAAATTCCAACACATTTACAATCGAGTAGATTTAATTGTCTGTAGGAAATGCCAACACATTTACAGTCTAGTAGATTTACTTGTCAATAGGAAATGACAAGACAATTAGAGTCTAGTAGATGTAGTTGTCTGTAGGAATTGCCATCACATTTACAGTCTAGTAGATTTAGTTGTCAATAGGAAAAGACAACACATTTACATTGTAGTAGATTTAGTTGTCTATTGGAAATGACAACACATTTACAGTCTAGTAGATTTAGTTGTCTATAGGAAATGAGGAGACATTTACCGTCTAGTAGATTTAGTGGTCTATAGGAAATGCCAACACATTTACACTCTAGTAGATTTAGTTGTCTGTAGGAAATGTCAACACATTTACAGTCTAGTAGATTTAGTTGTCAATAGGAAATGACAAGACACTTAGAGTGTAGTAGATGTAGTTGTCTATAGGAATTGGCATCAAATTTACAGTCCAGTAGATTTAGTTGTCTGTAGGAAATGCAAACACATTTACAGTCTAGTAGATTTAGTTGTCTATAGGAAATGAGGAGACATTTACCGTCTAGTAGATTTAGTGGTCTATAGGAAATGCCAACACATTTCCAGTCTAGTAGATTTAGTTGTCTGTAGGAAATGACAAGACATTTACAGTCTAGTAGATTAGTTGTCTATAGGAAATGACAACACATTTACAGTCTAGTAGATTTAGTTGTCAATAGGAAATGACAAGACACTTAGAGTCTAGTAGATGTAGTTGTCTATAGGAATTGGCATCAAATTTACAGTCCAGTAGATTTAGTTGTCAATAGGAAATGACAACACATTTACCGTCTAGTAGATTTAGTTCTCAATAGGAAATGACAACACATTTACATTGTAGTAGATTTAGTTTTCTGTAGGAAATGCGAACACATTTACAGTCTAGTAGATTTAGTTGTCAATAGGAAATGACAACACATTTAGATTGTAGTAGATTTAGTTGTCTGTTGGAAATGACAACACATTTACAGTCTAGTAGATTTAGTTGTCAATAGGAAATGACAAGACACTTCGAGTCTAGTAGATGTAGTTGTCTATAGGAATTGGCATCAAATTTACAGTCCAGTAGATTTAGTTGTCTATAGAAAATAACAACACATTTCCAGTCTAGTAGATTTAGTTGTATGTAGGAAATGACAAGACAGTTACAGTCTAGTAGATTTAGTTGTCTATAGGAAATTCCAACACATTTACAGTCGAGTAGATTTAATTGTCTGCAGGAAATGCCAACACATTTACAGTCTAGTAGATTTAGTTGTCAATAGGAAATGACAAGACACTTAGAGTCTAGTAGATGTAGTTGTCTATAGGAATTGGCATCACATTTACAGTCCAGTAGATTTAGTTGTCAATAGGAAATGACAAGACATTTACCGTCTAGTAGATTTAGTTGTCTGTAGGAATTGCCATCACATTTACAGTCCAGTAGATTTAGTTGTCTATAGGAAATAACAACACATTTCCAGTCTAGTAGATTTAGTTGTATGTAGGAAATGACAAGACAGTTACAGTCTAGTAGATTTAGTTGTCTATAGGAAATTCCAACACATTTACAGTCGAGTAGATTTAATTGTCTGTAGGAAATGCCAACACATTTACAGTCTAGTAGATTTACTTGTCAATAGGAAATGACAAGACACTTAGAGTCCAGTAGATGTAGTTGTCTATAGGAATTGGCATCAAATTTACAGTCCAGTAGATTTAGTTGTCTGTAGGAAATGCGAACACATTTACAGTCTATTAGATTTAGGTGTCAATAGGAAATGAGGAGACATTTACCGTCTAGTAGATTTAGAGGTCTATAGGAAATGCCAACACATTTACAGTCTAGTAGATTTAGTTGTCTATAGGAAATAACAGCACATTTCCAGTCTAGTAGATTTAGTTGTCTGTAGGAAATGACAAGACATTTACAGTCTAGTAGATTTAGTTGTCTGTAGGAAATGACAAGACATTTACAGTCTAGTAGATTTAGTTGTCTGTAGGAATTGGCATCAAATTTACAGTCCAGTAGATTTAGTTGTCAATAGGAAATGACAAGACATTTACCGTCTAGTAGATTTAGTTGTCTGTAGGAATTGCCATCACATTTACAGTCCAGTAGATTTACTGGTCAATAGGAAATGACAAGACAGTTACAGTCTAGTAGATTTAGTTGTCTATAGGAAATTCCAACACATTTACAGTCGAGTAGATTTAGTTGTCTGTAGGAAATGCCAACACATTTACAGTCTAGTAGATTTACTTGTCAATAGGAAATGACAAGACACTTAGAGTCTAGTAGATGTAGTTGTCTATAGGAATTGGCATCAAATTTACAGTCCAGTAGATTTAGTTGTCAATAGGAAATGACAAGACATTTACAGTCCAGTAGATTTAGTTGTCTATCGGAAATAACAGCACATTTCCAGTCTAGTAGATTTAGTTGTCAATAGGAAATGACAAGACACTTAGAGTCTAGTAGATGTAGTTGTCTATAGGAATTGGCATCAAATTTACAGTCCAGTAGATTTAGTTGTCTGTAGGAAATGCGAACACATTTACAGTCTAGTAGATTTAGTTGTCTATAGGAAATTCCAACACATTTACAGTCGAGTAGATTTAATTGTCTGTAGGAAATGCCAACACATTTACAGTCTAGTAGATTTACTTGTCAATAGGAAATGACAAGACACTAAGAGTCTAGTAGATGTAGTTGTCTGTAGGAATTGCCATCACATTTACAGTCCAGTAGATTTAGTTGTCTATCGGAAATAACAGCACATTTCCAGTCTAGTAGATTTAGTTGTCTGTAGGAAATGACAAGACATTTACAGTCTAGTAGATTTAGTTGTCAATAGGAAATGACAACACATTTACAGTCTAGTAGATTTAGTTCTCAATAGGAAATGACAACACATTTACATTGTAGTAGATTTAGTTTTCTGTAGGAAATGCGAACACATTTACAGTCTAGTAGATTTAGTTGTCAATAGGAAATGACAACACATTTAGATTGTAGTAGATTTAGTTGTCTATAGGAAATTACAACACATTTACAGTCTAGTAGATTTAGTTGTCAATAGGAAATGAGGATACATTTACCGTCTAGTAGATTTAGTGGTCTATAGGAAATTCCAACACATTTACAATCGAGTAGATTTAATTGTCTGTAGGAAATGCCAACACATTTACAGTCTAGTAGATTTACTTGTCAATAGGAAATGACAAGACAATTAGAGTCTAGTAGATGTAGTTGTCTGTAGGAATTGCCATCACATTTACAGTCTAGTAGATTTAGTTGTCAATAGGAAAAGACAACACATTTACATTGTAGTAGATTTAGTTGTCTATTGGAAATGACAACACATTTACAGTCTAGTAGATTTAGTTGTCTATAGGAAATGAGGAGACATTTACCGTCTAGTAGATTTAGTGGTCTATAGGAAATGCCAACACATTTACACTCTATTAGATTTAGTTGTCTGTAGGAAATGTCAACACATTTACAGTCTAGTAGATTTAGTTGTCAATAGGAAATGACAAGACACTTAGAGTGTAGTAGATGTAGTTGTCTATAGGAATTGGCATCAAATTTACAGTCCAGTAGATTTAGTTGTCTGTAGGAAATGCAAACACATTTACAGTCTAGTAGATTTAGTTGTCTATAGGAAATGAGGAGACATTTACCGTCTAGTAGATTTAGTGGTCTATAGGAAATGCCAACACATTTCCAGTCTAGTAGATTTAGTTGTCTGTAGGAAATGACAAGACATTTACAGTCTAGTAGATTAGTTGTCTATAGGAAATAACAGCACATTTACAGTCTAGTAGATTTAGTTGTCAATAGGAAATGACAAGACACTTAGAGTCTAGTAGATGTAGTTGTCTATAGGAATTGGCATCAAATTTACAGTCCAGTAGATTTAGTTGTCTGTAGGAAATGCGAACACATTTACAGTCTAGTAGATTTAGTTGTCTATAGGAAATTCCAACACATTTACAGTCGAGTAGATTTAATTGTCTGTAGGAAATGCCAACACATTTACAGTCTAGTAGATTTACTTGTCAATAGGAAATGACAAGACACTAAGAGTCTAGTAGATGTAGTTGTCTGTAGGAATTGCCATCACATTTACAGTCCAGTAGATTTAGTTGTCTATCGGAAATAACAGCACATTTCCAGTCTAGTAGATTTAGTTGTCTGTAGGAAATGACAAGACATTTACAGTCTAGTAGATTTAGTTGTCAATAGGAAATGACAACACATTTACAGTCTAGTAGATTTAGTTCTCAATAGGAAATGACAACACATTTACATTGTAGTAGATTTAGTTTTCTGTAGGAAATGCAAACACATTTACAGTCTAGTAGATTTAGTTGTCAATAGGAAATGACAACACATTTAGATTGTAGTAGATTTAGTTGTCTATAGGAAATTACAACACATTTACAGTCTAGTAGATTTAGTTGTCAATAGGAAATGAGGATACATTTACCGTCTAGTAGATTTAGTGGTCTATAGGAAATTCCAACACATTTACAATCGAGTAGATTTAATTGTCTGTAGGAAATGCCAACACATTTACAGTCTAGTAGATTTACTTGTCAATAGGAAATGACAAGACAATTAGAGTCTAGTAGATGTAGTTGTCTGTAGGAATTGCCATCACATTTACAGTCTAGTAGATTTAGTTGTCAATAGGAAAAGACAACACATTTACATTGTAGTAGATTTAGTTGTCTATTGGAAATGACAACACATTTACAGTCTAGTAGATTTAGTTGTCTATAGGAAATGAGGAGACATTTACCGTCTAGTAGATTTAGTGGTCTATAGGAAATGCCAACACATTTACACTCTAGTAGATTTAGTTGTCTGTAGGAAATGTCAACACATTTACAGTCTAGTAGATTTAGTTGTCAATAGGAAATGACAAGACACTTAGAGTGTAGTAGATGTAGTTGTCTATAGGAATTGGCATCAAATTTACAGTCCAGTAGATTTAGTTGTCTGTAGGAAATGCAAACACATTTACAGTCTAGTAGATTTAGTTGTCTATAGGAAATGAGGAGACATTTACCGTCTAGTAGATTTAGTGGTCTATAGGAAATGCCAACACATTTCCAGTCTAGTAGATTTAGTTGTCTGTAGGAAATGACAAGACATTTACAGTCTAGTAGATTAGTTGTCTATAGGAAATGACAACACATTTACAGTCTAGTAGATTTAGTTGTCAATAGGAAATGACAAGACACTTAGAGTCTAGTAGATGTAGTTGTCTATAGGAATTGGCATCAAATTTACAGTCCAGTAGATTTAGTTGTCTGTAGGAAATGCGAACACATTTACAGTCTAGTAGATTTAGTTGTCTATAGGAAATTCCAACACATTTACAGTCGAGTAGATTTAATTGTCTGTAGGAAATGCCAACACATTTACAGTCTAGTAGATTTACTTGTCAATAGGAAATGACAAGACACTAAGAGTCTAGTAGATGTAGTTGTCTGTAGGAATTGCCATCACATTTACAGTCCAGTAGATTTAGTTGTCTATCGGAAATAACAGCACATTTCCAGTCTAGTAGATTTAGTTGTCTGTAGGAAATGACAAGACATTTACAGTCTAGTAGATTTAGTTGTCAATAGGAAATGACAACACATTTACAGTCTAGTAGATTTAGTTCTCAATAGGAAATGACAACACATTTACATTGTAGTAGATTTAGTTTTCTGTAGGAAATGCGAACACATTTACAGTCTAGTAGATTTAGTTGTCAATAGGAAATGACAACACATTTAGATTGTAGTAGATTTAGTTGTCTATAGGAAATTACAACACATTTACAGTCTAGTAGATTTAGTTGTCAATAGGAAATGAGGATACATTTACCGTCTAGTAGATTTAGTGGTCTATAGGAAATTCCAACACATTTACAATCGAGTAGATTTAATTGTCTGTAGGAAATGCCAACACATTTACAGTCTAGTAGATTTAGTTGTCAATAGGAAAAGACAACACATTTACATTGTAGTAGATTTAGTTGTCTATTGGAAATGACAACACATTTACAGTCTAGTAGATTTAGTTGTCTATAGGAAATGAGGAGACATTTACCGTCTAGTAGATTTAGTGGTCTATAGGAAATGCCAACACATTTACACTCTAGTAGATTTAGTTGTCTGTAGGAAATGTCAACACATTTACAGTCTAGTAGATTTAGTTGTCAATAGGAAATGACAAGACACTTAGAGTGTAGTAGATGTAGTTGTCTATAGGAATTGGCATCAAATTTACAGTCCAGTAGATTTAGTTGTCTGTAGGAAATGCAAACACATTTACAGTCTAGTAGATTTAGTTGTCTATAGGAAATGAGGAGACATTTACCGTCTAGTAGATTTAGTGGTCTATAGGAAATGCCAACACATTTCCAGTCTAGTAGATTTAGTTGTCTGTAGGAAATGACAAGACATTTACAGTCTAGTAGATTAGTTGTCTATAGGAAATGACAACACATTTACAGTCTAGTAGATTTAGTTGTCAATAGGAAATGACAAGACACTTAGAGTCTAGTAGATGTAGTTGTCTATAGGAATTGGCATCAAATTTACAGTCCAGTAGATTTAGTTGTCTGTAGGAAATGCGAACACATTTACAGTCTAGTAGATTTAGTTGTCTATAGGAAATTCCAACACATTTACAGTCGAGTAGATTTAATTGTCTGTAGGAAATGCCAACACATTTACAGTCTAGTAGATTTACTTGTCAATAGGAAATGACAAGACACTAAGAGTCTAGTAGATGTAGTTGTCTGTAGGAATTGCCATCACATTTACAGTCCAGTAGATTTAGTTGTCTATCGGAAATAACAGCACATTTCCAGTCTAGTAGATTTAGTTGTCTGTAGGAAATGACAAGACATTTACAGTCTAGTAGATTTAGTTGTCAATAGGAAATGACAACACATTTACAGTCTAGTAGATTTAGTTCTCAATAGGAAATGACAACACATTTACATTGTAGTAGATTTAGTTTTCTGTAGGAAATGCGAACACATTTACAGTCTAGTAGATTTAGTTGTCAATAGGAAATGACAACACATTTAGATTGTAGTAGATTTAGTTGTCTATAGGAAATTACAACACATTTACAGTCTAGTAGATTTAGTTGTCAATAGGAAATGAGGATACATTTACCGTCTAGTAGATTTAGTGGTCTATAGGAAATTCCAACACATTTACAATCGAGTAGATTTAATTGTCTGTAGGAAATGCCAACACATTTACAGTCTAGTAGATTTACTTGTCAATAGGAAATGACAAGACAATTAGAGTCTAGTAGATGTAGTTGTCTGTAGGAATTGCCATCACATTTACAGTCTAGTAGATTTAGTTGTCAATAGGAAAAGACAACACATTTACATTGTAGTAGATTTAGTTGTCTATTGGAAATGACAACACATTTACAGTCTAGTAGATTTAGTTGTCTATAGGAAATGAGGAGACATTTACCGTCTAGTAGATTTAGTGGTCTATAGGAAATGCCAACACATTTACACTCTAGTAGATTTAGTTGTCTGTAGGAAATGTCAACACATTTACAGTCTAGTAGATTTAGTTGTCAATAGGAAATGACAAGACACTTAGAGTGTAGTAGATGTAGTTGTCTATAGGAATTGGCATCAAATTTACAGTCCAGTAGATTTAGTTGTCTGTAGGAAATGCAAACACATTTACAGTCTAGTAGATTTAGTTGTCTATAGGAAATGAGGAGACATTTACCGTCTAGTAGATTTAGTGGTCTATAGGAAATGCCAACACATTTCCAGTCTAGTAGATTTAGTTGTCTGTAGGAAATGACAAGACATTTACAGTCTAGTAGATTAGTTGTCTATAGGAAATGACAACACATTTACAGTCTAGTAGATTTAGTTGTCAATAGGAAATGACAAGACACTTAGAGTCTAGTAGATGTAGTTGTCTATAGGAATTGGCATCAAATTTACAGTCCAGTAGATTTAGTTGTCAATAGGAAATGACAACACATTTACCGTCTAGTAGATTTAGTTCTCAATAGGAAATGACAACACATTTACATTGTAGTAGATTTAGTTTTCTGTAGGAAATGCGAACACATTTACAGTCTAGTAGATTTAGTTGTCAATAGGAAATGACAACACATTTAGATTGTAGTAGATTTAGTTGTCTGTTGGAAATGACAACACATTTACAGTCTAGTAGATTTAGTTGTCTGTAGGAAATGCGAACACATTTAAATTGTAGTAGATTTAGTTGTCTATTGGAAATGACAACACATTTACAGTCTAGTAGATTTAGTTGTCTATAGGAAATGACAACACATTTACAGTCCAGTAGATTTAGTTGTCTATAGGAAATAACAACACATTTCCAGTCTAGTAGATTTAGTTGTCTATTGGAAATGACAACACATTTACAGTCTAGTAGATTTAGTTGTTTATAGGAAATTACAAAACATTTTCCATCTAGTAGATTTAGTTGCAAATATGAAATGACAAGACATTTACAGTCTAGTAGATTTAGTTGTCTGTAGGAATTGCCATCACATTTACAGTCTAGTAGATTTAGTTGTATATAGGAAATAACAGCACATTTACAGTCTAGTAGATTTAGTTGTCTATAGGAAATTCCAACACATTTACAGTTGAGTAGATTTAATTGTCTGTAGGAATTGCCATCACATTTACAGTCCAGTAGATTTAGTTGTCAATAGGAAATGACAAGACACTTAGAGTCTAGTAGATGTAGTTGTCTATAGGAATTGGCATCAAATTTACAGTCCAGTAGATTTAGTTGTCTGTAGGAAATGCGAACACATTTACAGTCCAGTAGATTTAGTTGTCTATGGGAAATAACAACACATTTCCAGTCTAGTAGATTTAGTTGTCTATAGGAAATGAGGAGACATTTACCGTCTAGTAGATTTAGTGGTCTATAGGAAATGCCAACACATTTACACTCTAGTAGATTTAGTTGTCTGTAGGAAATGTCAACACATTTACAGTCTAGTAGATTTAGTTGTCAATAGGAAATGACAAGACACTTAGGGTGTAGTAGATGTAGTTGTCTGTAGGAATTGCCATCACATTTACAGTCTAGTAGATTTAGTTGTCAATAGGAAAAGACAACACATTTACATTGTAGTAGATTTAGTTTTCTGTAGGAAATGCGAACACATTTACAGTCTAGTAGATTTAGTTGTCAATAGGAAATGACAACACATTTAGATTGTAGTAGATTTAGTTGTCTATAGGAAATTACAACACATTTACAGTCTAGTAGATTTAGTTGTCAATAGGAAATGAGGATACATATACCGTCTAGTAGATTTAGTGGTCTATAGGAAATTCCAACACATTTACAATCGAGTAGATTTAATTGTCTGTAGGAAATGCCAACACATTTACAGTCTAGTAGATTTACTTGTCAATAGGAAATGACAAGACAATTAGAGTCTAGTAGAGGTAGTTGTCTGTAGGAATTGCCATCACATTTACAGTCTAGTAGATTTAGTTGTCAATAGGAAAAGACAACACATTTACATTGTAGTAGATTTAGTTGTCTATTGGAAATGACAACACATTTACAGTCTAGTAGATTTAGTTGTCTATAGGAAATGAGGAGACATTTACCGTCTAGTAGATTTAGTGGTCTATAGGAAATGCCAACACATTTACACTCTAGTAGATTTAGTTGTCTGTAGGAAATGTCAACACATTTACAGTCTAGTAGATTTAGTTGTCAATAGGAAATGACAAGACACTTAGAGTGTAGTAGATGTAGTTGTCTATAGGAATTGGCATCAAATTTACAGTCCAGTAGATTTAGTTGTCTGTAGGAAATGCAAACACATTTACAGTCTAGTAGATTTAGTTGTCTATAGGAAATGAGGAGACATTTCCAGTCTAGTAGATTTAGTTGTCTGTAGGAAATGACAAGACATTTACAGTCTAGTAGATTAGTTGTCTATAGGAAATGACAACACATTTACAGTCTAGTAGATTTAGTTGTCAATAGGAAATGACAAGACACTTAGAGTCTAGTAGATGTAGTTGTCTATAGGAATTGGCATCAAATTTACAGTCCAGTAGATTTAGTTGTCAATAGGAAATGACAACACATTTACCGTCTAGTAGATTTAGTTCTCAATAGGAAATGACAACACATTTACATTG
This sequence comes from Oncorhynchus nerka, assembly GCF_034236695.1. NCBI lineage: Eukaryota > Metazoa > Chordata > Actinopteri > Salmoniformes > Salmonidae > Oncorhynchus > Oncorhynchus nerka. The sequence goes on along the minus strand of NC_088413.1, from coordinate 2,693,405 downwards.
TAGTAGATTTAGTTTTCTGTAGGAAATGCGAACACATTTACAGTCTAGTAGATTTAGTTGTCAATAGGAAATGACAACACATTTAGATTGTAGTAGATTTAGTTGTCTATAGGAAATTACAACACATTTACAGTCTAGTAGATTTAGTTGTCAATAGGAAATGAGGAGACATTTACCGTCTAGTAGATTTAGTGGTCTATAGGAAATGCCAACACATTTACAGTCTAGTAGATTTAGTTGTCTGTAGGAATTGCCATCACATTTACAGTCTAGTAGATTTAGTTGTCTATAGGAAATAACAACACATTTCCAGTCTAGTAGATTTAGTTGTCAATAGGAAATGACAAGACACTTGGAGTCTAGTAGATTTAGTTGTCTGTTGGAAATGACAACACATTTACAGTCTAGTAGATTTAGTTGTCTGTAGGAAATGCGAACACATTTAAATTGTAGTAGATTTAGTTGTCTATTGGAAATGACAACACATTTACAATCTAGTAGATTTAGTTGTCTATAGGAAATGACAACACATTTACAGTCCAGTAGATTTAGTTGTCTATAGGAAATAACAACACATTTCCAGTCTAGTAGATTTAGTTGTCTATTGGAAATGACAACACATTTACAGTCTAGTATATTTAGTTGTTTATAGGAAATGACAAAACATTTACCATCTAGTAGATTTAGTTGCAAATATGAAATGACAAGACATTTACAGTCTAGTAGATTTAGTTGTCTGTAGGAATTGCCATCACATTTACAGTCTAGTAGATTTAGTTGTCTATAGGAAATAACAGCACATTTACAGTCTAGTAGATTTAGTTGTTTGTAGGAAATGACAAGACAGTTACAGTCTAGTAGATTTAGTTGTCTATTGGAAATTCCAACACATTTACAGTTGAGTAGATTTAATTGTCTGTAGGAATTGCCATCACATTTACAGTCCAGTAGATTTAGTTGTCAATAGGAAATGACAACACATTTACATTGTAGTAGATTTAGTTGTCTGTAGGAAATGCGAACACATTTACAGTCTAGTAGATGTAGTTGTCTATAGGAAATGACAAGACACTTAGAGTCTAGTAGATGTAGTTGTCTATAGGAATTGGCATCAAATTTACAGTCCAGTAGATTTAGTTGTCTGTAGGAAATGCGAACACATTTACAGTCTAGAAGATTTAGTTGTCAATAGGAAATGAGGAGACATTTACCGTCTAGTAGATTTAGTGGTCTATAGGAAATGTCAACACATTTACAGTCTAGTAGATTTAGTTGTCTGTAGGAATTGCCATCACATTTACAGTCTAGTAGATTTAGTTGTCTATAGGAAATAACGGCACATTTACAGTCTAGTATATTTAGTTGTTTGTAGGAAATGACAAGACAGTTACAGTCTAGTAGATTTAGTTGTCTATAGGAAATGACAACACATTTACATTGTAGTAGATTTAGTTGTCTGTAGGAAATGCGAACACATTTACAGTCTAGTAGATTTAGTTGTCAATAGGAAATGACAACACATTTACATTGTAGTAGATTTAGTTGTCTGTAGGAAATGCGAACACATTTACAGTCTAGAAGATTTAGTTGTCAATAGGAAATGAGGAGACATTTACCGTCTAGTAGATTTAGTGGTCTATAGGAAATGTCAACACATTTACAGTCTAGTAGATGTAGTTGTCAGTAGGAATTGCCATCACATTTACAGTCCAGTAGATTTAGTTGTCTGTAGGAATTGCCTTCACATTTACAGTCTAGTAGATTTAGTTGTCTATAGGAAATTCCAACACATTTACAGTCGAGTAGATTTAATTGTCTGTAGGAAATGCCAACACCTTTACAGTCTAGTAGATTTACTTGTCAATGGGAAATGACAAGACACTTAGTGTCTAGTAGATGTAGTTGTCTGTAGGAATTGCCATCACATTTACAGTCCAGTAGATTTAGTTGTCTATCGGAAATAACAACACATTTCCAGTCTAGTAGATTTAGTTGTCAATAGGAAATGTCAACACATTTACAGTCTAGTAGATTTAGTTGTCAATAGGAAATGACAACACATTTACATTGTAGTAGATTTAGTTTTCTGTAGGAAATGCGAACACATTTACAGTCTAGTAGATTTAGTTGTCAATAGGAAATGACAACACATTTACATTGTAGTAGATTTAGTTGTCTATAAGAAATTACAACACATTTACAGTCTAGTAGATTTAGTTGTCAATAGGAAATGACAAGACAATTAGAGTCTAGTAGATGTAGTTGTCTATAGGAATTGGCATCAAATTTACAGTCCAGTAGATGTAGTTGTCTGTAGGAAATGCGAACACATTTACAGTCTAGAAGATTTAGTTGTCAATACGAAATGAGGAGACATTTACCGTCTAGTAGATTTAGTGGTCTATAGGAAATGTCAACACATTTACAGTCTAGTAGATTTAGTTGTCTATAGGAAATAACAGCACATTTACAGTCTAGTAGATTTAGTTGTTAATAGGAAATGACAACATATTTACATTGTAGTAGATTTAGTTGTCTATAGGAAATGAAGAGACATTTACCTTCTAGTAGATTTAGTTGTCTGTAGGAAATGACAACACATTTACAGTCTATTAGATTTAGATGCCAATAGGAAATGACAAGACATTTACAGTCTAGTAGATTTAGTTGGAAATAGGAAATGACAAGACACTTGGAGTCTAGTAGATGTAGTTGTCTGTAGAAATTGCCATCACATTTACAGTCCAGTAGATTTAGTTGTCTATAGGAAATAACAACACATTTCCAGGCTAGTAGATTTAGTTGTCAATAGGAAATGACAAGACATTTACAGTCCAGTAGATTTAGTTGTCTATAGGAAATAACAGCACATTTACAGTCTAGTAGATTTAGTTGTTAATAGGAAATGACAACATATTTACATTGTAGTAGATTTAGTTGTCTATAGGAAATGAAGAGACATTTACCTTCTAGTAGATTTAGTTGTCTGTAGGAAATGACAACACATTTACAGTCTAGTAGATTTAGTTGTCAATAGGAAATGACAAGACATTTACCGTCTAGTAGATTTAGTTGTCTATGTGAAATGACAAGACATTTACCGTCTAGTAGATTTAGTTGTCTATAGGAAATGCCAACACATTTACAGTCTAGTAGATTTAGTTGTCAATAGGAGATGAGAACACATTTACAGTCCAGTAGATTTAGTTGTCTGTAGGAAATGCGAACACATTTACAGTCTAGAATATTTAGTTGTCAATAGGAAATGAGGAGACATTTACCGTCTAGTAGATTTAGTGGTCTATAGGAAATGTCAACACATTTACAGTCTAGTAGATTTAGTTGTCTGTAGGAATTGCCATCACATTTACAGTCTAGTAGATTTAGTTGTCTGTTGGAAATGACAACACATTTACAGGCTAGTAGATTTAGTTGTCTGTAGGAAATGCGAACACATTTACAGTCTAGTAGATTTAGTTGTCAATAGGAAATGACAACATATTTACATTGTAGTGGATTTAGTTGTCTATAGGAAATGACAACACATTTACCTTCAATTAGATTTAGTTGTCTGTAGGAAATGACAAGACAGTTACAGTCTAGTAGATTTAGTTGTCTATAGGAAATGACAAGAAATTCACAGTCTAGTAGATGTAGTTGTCTATAGGAAATGACAACACATTTACAGTCTAGTAGATTTAGTTGTCAATAGGAAATTAAGAGACATTTACCTTCTAGTAGATTTAGTTGTCTATATGAAATGACAACACATTTACAGTCTAGTAGATTTAGTTGTCTATAGGAAACTCCAACACATTTACAGTCTAGTAGATTTAGTTGTCAATAGGAAATGACAAGACACTTGGAGTCTAGTAGATGTAGTTGTCTGTAGGAATTGCCATCACATTTACAGTCCAGTAGATTTAGTTGTCTGTACAAAATGCCAGCACATGTACAGTCTAGTAGATTTAGTTGTAAATATTAAATGACAACACATTTACAGTCTATTAGATTTAGTTGTCTATAGGAAATGACAACACATTTTCAGTCGAGAATATTTAGTTGTCTATAGGAAATGACAAAGCATTTACAGTCTAGTAGAAGTAGTTGTTTATAGGAATTGCCATCACATTTACAGTCCAGTAGATTTAGTTGTCTATAGGAAATGACAACCCATTTACAGTCTAGTAGATTTAGTTGTCAATAGGAAATGAAGAGACATTTACCGTCTAGTAGATTTAGTTGTCTATTGGAAATGCTGACAAATTTAGTCTAGTAGATTTAGTGGTCTATAGGAAATGCTGACAAATTTACAGTCTGGTAGATTTAGTGGTCTATAGGAAATGCCAACACATTTACAGTCTAGTAGATTTAGTAGTTTATAGAAAATTCCAACACATTTACAGTCTAGTAGATTTAGTAGTCTATAGGAAATGACAACACATTTACATTGTAGTAGATTTAGTGGTCTATAGGAAATGCCAACACATTTATCGTCTAGTAGATTTAGTTGTCAATAGGAAACGACAAGTCACTTAGAGTCTAGTAGATGTAGTTGTCTGTAGAAATTGCCATCACATTTCCAGTCTAGTAGATTTAGTTGTCTGTAGGAAATGCGAACACATTTACAGTGTAGTAGATTTAGTTGTCAATAGGAAATGACAAGACATTTACATTGTAGTAGATTTAGTTGTCTATGTGAAATGACAAAGCATTTACCGTCTAGTAGATTTAGTTCTCAATAGGAAATGACAACACATTTAGCGTCTAGTAGATTGAGTTGTCTATAGGAAATGAAAACGCATTTTCAGTCAAGAAGGTTTAGTTGTCTATTGGAAATGCTGACAAATTTACAGTCTAGTAGATTTGGTTGTCTATAGCATATGCCAACACATTTACAGTCTAGTAGATTTAGTTGTCTCTATGAAATTAGAACATATTTACAGTCTAGTAGATTTAGTTGTCTATATGAAATTAGAACATATTTACAGTCTAGTATATTTAGTTGTCTCTATGAAATGCTGACACATTTACAGTCTAGTAGATTTAGTTGTCTATATGAAATTAGAACATATTTACAGTCTAGTATATTTAGTTGTCTCTATGAAATGCTGACACATTTACAGTCTAGTAGATTTAGTTGTCTATATGAAATTAGAACATATTTACAGTCTAGTAGATTTAGTTGTCTATATGAAATTAGAACATATTTACAGTCTAGTATATTTAGTTGTCTGTAGGAAATGCTGACACGTTTAGAGTGTAGTAGATTTCTGATTGCAAAACTGACAAACCTCCATAAATAATTGTGATATAAATAAAAGTATAAATATTTTGTGTGTTTTTAATAAATGAACCTGATTGGTGTTTGTTACTGTGTTCTCTCTGAAGGTTGAAATCATTACTAGCAAATCTTAAAAATCACTTTCCAGTTATTGCCATCCCAAGTGTATTTATTTACATAACAAAACTTTTTAATAAAACTTTTTTTTTGATGTCACTCTTTTTTCAATGAGTTTTCATTGTGATTCCAGATTTCTAAGGTGCAGGCTTGCAGTTCCTATCGCTTCCACTGGATGTCAACAGTCTTTAGAAACGGGTTGAGGTTTCTCCTTTGAGAAAATTAAGAAGTAACAGGGTCGAGGGAAGTGTAAGAGCTCCACGATTATTTACGTTAATAAAAAATACCCAAAGTTGTATCAGGAAAGTTGTTTGAAATGTTTGGACAAAGATTACAGTTAACTTTTGAGATGTTTTGTAGTCATGTCGCGCGTTTTGGAACCAGTGTTTTTCTGAATCAAACGTGCCAAATAAATGGACATTTTGGATATATATCAACGGAATTAATCGAACAAAATGACCATTTGTGATGTTTATGGGACATATTGGAGTGCCAAAAGAGGAAGATATTCAAAGGTAAGGCATGAAATATATCTTTATTTCTATGTTTTGTATCGCGCCTGGCGGGTTGTTGGCGGAGGTGCTATACTCAGATAATAGCACATTATGCTTTTGCTGTAAAGCCTTTTTGAAATCTGACATGCTGGCTGGATTCACATGTATTGTATATGTGATTTCATGAACATTTAATTTTTATTGTAATTTATTTGAATTTGGCGCCCTTCATTTTCACTGGATGTTTGCCAGGTGGGACACTACCGTCCCACATATCCCAGAGAATTTAATCCAGCCGCTTTGTCAGATTTCAAAGAGCTTTTATAGCGAAAGCATACCATGCGATTATCTGAGAACAGCGCCCCGCACACGAAAACATTACATTCATTTTCAACCAAAAAACAGATTCATCACTAAAGTCAGAAATAGCAATTAAATAAATCACTTACCTTTGAAGATCTTCATCTGGTTGCAATCATAAGAGTCCTTGTTACATCACAAATGGTCCTTTTTTTCGAAAGTCCGTCTTTATATAATAAAAAGTCAGTTTGGGTTGCGTTCTTGAATCAGTAATCCACCTGTTGAATCCCAAAAGTTACCAATACATTTCTCCAAACAAGTCAAACGTTTATAATCAATCCTCAGGTACCCTATTTTAAAATTTAAGACGGAGAATAGTATGTCCATTACCGGAGATAAACAAGAAGTACGCGCTCTCATCCACGCGCGTCATAACACTACAAGCCAAAATGGGAGCCACCTGGAAAAACTACAAATTCTAGCTCATTTTTCTAAAAACAAGCCTGAAATTCTTTATAAAGACTGGTGACATCTAGTGGAAGCCCTAGGAACTTCAATCTGGGAGGAATTCCATTTATTTTCCCACTGACAGCCGTTCTAATCAGGGGTGAGCTGGTAAAACAAAAATCTGGATGGATTGTCCTCGGGTTTCCGTCTGCCATATCAGCTCTGTTATACAGAGCTGTTATTTTAACAGTTTTGGAAACTGTAGAGTGTTTACTATCCAATACTATCCAATTCTACCATTCATATGCATATCCTAGCTTCTGGCCCTAGTAACAGGCAGTTTATTCTTCCTGTCATAGTCTTCTAGTTTAACTCAATGTGGCTTTTATTGGAACGTCAGCTAAAAGAACAGGATGGACTGAAGAACTGTGGTCCCTCTCAGAAGCTCCTTGTCTTATGCCGTGAGACCAAGTTACTCAGAAGCAAAGATGATTGGAAACAATACAGGACTATTCTGTTCCTCAAGTTCACCTCCCAAGTCGACAAGAATGTCCTTGACTACACGCCTAGACCAGGTGCTGGGAGCAGAAAGGGAACCATTCCTTTACAGAAGCACAGCATTGGTAGAATATAAATGTCTTACTATTGTTAAGCATATAATTGTTAACTATTAATATTTTAACAAATCAGGTTAACACCTTTTAGGGATAGAGGGCAGCATTTTCACTTTGGATGAATTGAGTGCCCATAGTGAACTGCCTCCTACTCTGTCCCAGATGCTAATATATGCATATTATTATTACGATTGGATAGAAAACACTCTGAAGTTTCTAAAACTGTTTGAATTATGTCTGTGAGTATAACAGAACTCATAGGGCAGGCAAACTTCCAAACAGGAAGTGGAAATTCTGGGGCGGTTAATTTTCAACTCATCACCTATTCACATCCCAGTAAGATATGGAACTGTTCGCACTTCCTACGCCTTCCACTAGATGTCAACAGTCAGTAGAACGTGAAATGAAGCCGCTAGTGTGATGTGGGACCGGATGCCAGCTATTTGAGTCAGTGGTCTGGCAGAATGCCAGTTCCTGGTTATGCACAGTACTCACGATATCATCTCGCGTTCCATTACTCTGTAGACAAAAACGAATGCTCCGGTTGGAACGTTATTGGATATATATGATAATAACATCTTGAAGATTGATTCTCTACGTAGTTTGACCAGTTTATTCGACCTGGAATATAACTTTTTGAAGTTTTTTGTCCGAGTTCGCCTGGTCCAGCGCCAGCTTTTGGACATGTGAACTAAACGTGTTAGCAAAAGTAGCTAATTGGACACTAGTAATGGACATTATCGAACAAAACAACGATTTATTGCGGAACTAGGATTCCTTGCACTGCATTCTGATGAAATATGATCAAAGGTAAAGGAATATTTATGATGTAATTTCGTATTTCTGTTGACTCAAACATGACGGAGAAATATATTTACGTCTGAGCGCCGTCTCAGATTATTGGTATGCTTTTTTAAATAACGTTTAAAAATAAATCTGACACAGCGGTTGCATTAATTAAGAACCAGTGTATTTTTAATTATATCTAAAACATGAATCTTTCGTCAAAGTTTATGATGAGTATTTCTGTTATATGACGTGGCTCTCTGTAATTACTCTGGATATTTTGGAGGCATTTCTGAACATGGCACCAATGTAAACCGTGATTTATGGATATAAATATGCATTTTATCGAACAAAACATAAATATATTGTGTAATATGATGTCATATGAGTGTCATCTGATGAAGATTATCAAAGGTTAGTGATTAATTGTATCTCTAATTCTGCTTTTGTGACTCTTTGGCTGGGAAAAATGGCTGTGTTTTTGGATTTGGTGGTGATGTAACATAAATATATGTTGTGTTTTCGCTGTAAAAACTCGGACACGATGGGTAGATGAACAAGATGTGTGTCTTTCAATTGCTGTATTGGACTTGTTAATGTGTGAATTTGTTATTAACTTAACTTGGTAATATTTTTTGAATTTCCCATGCTGCCTTTTCAGCGGAATGTTGCGTGTCCTAGACAGGAACCTGTGTCCTAGACAGGTTAACCTCACTAGGGTAGGGGGCATTATTCTCACCTCCGGATGAAAAACGTGCCCAAAGTAAACTGCCTGCAACTCAGACCCAGAAGCTAGGATATGCATATAATTGGTAGATTTGGGTAGAAAACACTCTAAAGACCAATCTGGAGGCACAGAGACCCAGGACTCTCCCCACAGACCTGCAGGTTTTCCTGGGTAACTCTCCTCCCAGTGACAGGGTGGAGCCCAATGCCTGGAGGAGAGAGGCCAACTGCTGGTCCTCCTCTCTGGACCTCACAGGGATGGATTCACACACAATCTGGAAGACCCTGTCATCACCACAGCTGAAACAGCAGAACATGGAGAACATCAAATCAGACATTTAGGAGACAGTGACATCCAAAAGTATGGGGACAGTGACACATTTTATGTTGTTTTGGCTCTGTACTCCAGCAAAACACTCTAAAGTTTCCAAAACTGTAAAAATATTGTCTGTGAGTATAACAGAACTGATGTTACAGGCGAAAGCCTGAGAAAAATCCAATCCGGAAGTGACTCATCTTTTGAAAGCCCTGCGTTCCGATGCGTCCCTATTGAGCTGTGAATGCCCTATCAACCAGATTACGCTTTCTACGTATTCCCCAAGGTGTCTACAGCATTGTGACATAGTTTTATGCATTTATGTTGAAGAATACCCGTAGGCGGCTTCATTGCGCAAGTGGTCACCTGATGCTCCCGGAGAAATTCTTGTGTAAAATACAGAGGTAGCCATTATTCCAATCGCTTCTACTGAGAAACCAATTGTCCCGGTTGATATATTATCAAATAGATATTTTAAAAACACCTTGAGGATTGATTATAAACAACGTTTGCCATGTTTCTGTCGATATTATAGAGCTAATTTTTTGAATATTTTTCGGGGCGTTGTCGTGACCGCAATTTCCGGTCGATTTCTCAGTCAAACGTGAAGAACAAACGGAGCTATTTCGCCTACAAAAATAATATTTTGGGAAAAAATGAACTTTGGCTATCTATCTGGGAGTCTCGTGAGTGTGAGTGAGTGAAAACATCCGAAGTTCATCAAAGGTAAACGATTTAATTTGATTGCTTTTCTGATTTTCGTGACAAGGTTGCCTGCTGCTAGCAAGGCATAATGCTATGCTAGGCTATCGATAAACTTACACAAATGCCTTTGTCTAGCTTTGGCTGTCAAGCATATTTTTCATATTGAAAATCTGAGATGACAGGGTGATTAACAAAAGGCTAAACTGTGTTCCAATATATTTCACTTGTGATTTTCATGAATAGGAATATTTTCTGGGAAGCTTTATGTCCGTTGCGATATGCTAATTAGTGTCAGATGATGACAACGGTCCCGTTCACGGGATGGGGTGTCACTAGATGTTTACACCCCTTGGCTTCTTGCCACCATTATCTTTCTGTCTTAATTCTTGACACAAATGCATGTGTGATTAACGCTTAACGCTCGTCACAAGACCAAGCAATGACTTCCTTCAGGCCTACAACTGCACGGCATACATAATGCATTTGCATGTCTCAATGCTAGTCACAGGACCAGGTAATGAATTCCCTCAGGCCACTAACAACAGCACAGGCATACATTTTCCGCTGACATTCTTGTTATTGCATGTCTAGTGATTAACTCCATGCTGACCATCTCCTGAGCTCAGCCTTTATTATGCATAAACATATCTATTAATTAACCCTATGTTGTCTGACTCAATACTGCTTGGGGAACAGTCTAAATACTGGAAAATCAACCATCTTCATGAATTTCCACCTACAATAGTGATCCTGTATTGTAGGATAGCGTCTGTCCAGTTCCTGTCAGTGTTGCCAACTCCTCAGTAAGGAAAGTAGCTATTGGCTGTTCTAAAAGTCGCTAGATGTCGCTAAATGACGGCATCACCTAATTTGCATAATTGGCAATGTGCATGTAATTGTGATGGACGCTGTAGGAGAGAGGAATAACGTTGTGGGAGAGACAAAAAGTGAGTAAAAAAACAGCCTAAATATGTTTAGATCAGTACTGTCGATTCTTGTTTTTTTATGTCAATCCTCCTTATGTCAAAAGAGACACTCTGGTGGAGTTACTTATTTTTTTTAACGTTTTTTTGTACAGTAATTTTTTGGGGTGCAAATTTTACATTTACATCCCGCCCTGAATGTAAGCCAGGGCGGGAATCAGCCAGCGTCATTTGCAGTCTGGACACGAAGGGGTGAACATCTCCTGCTCTGACTGCAGCTGGGATGGACTGCTGCTGCGAGGACTGGGCCGCCTGTGAGTGCTTTGGAAGAGTGAGAACGATACGTGCTTTCACGTCACTCTCCAAAAGTCTCCAATAACACCAGAAAAAGTTGCTAGATTTGTCGCGAGTCGATTTAAAAAAAAATGTGTCGTTAGAGGGGTCTGAATACTCTCCACCTCAGTGGTTCTCTCTCTTGATGCTGGAAGATTGAACACCAACTGATTCCGTTGACGTCCTTTACCTAATATGGTGCATCCTGGTAAATGGGCGGATCTGGGTATCCCGAGATCTGTCTTCAACAAACAACTTTTACATCGTCATGAAAAGAAACACACTTGGGGTGGGATCACGTTCATACCAGCAATAACTTGAAAGTGATTATTTAGTATTTACTAGTAATGATTTTAACCTTTAGAGAAAACACTGTGACAAACACCAATCATGTGCCTCATGGGACATTCATTAAAAATACAAAAAACGAAATATTCATAAATAATTTAAACGGTCAAAAAATGTAAACATTTGGAAGGTTTTTCTGTTTTGATATAAGAAAATGAAGTCTTAAAACGTGTTTGTTTTGTTTTATTTGGATAGAGACAAGTACCAACACATCAACACATTAAACAATCTTCAGATGGACTATAGTGTTTCCAGCCTAAACTCATTTCCAACACCTGTCCCTAGATGGTTGTTATGGAAACAAAAGGAATAGATGGTTGTTATGGAAACAAAAGGAAATAAATACATCATCAACTGATAATTCATTGATCTGGCCAAGGCTTTCGACTCTGTCAACCACCGCATCCTCATCGGCAGACTCGACAGCCTTGGTTTCTCAAATGATTGCCTCGCCTGGTTCACCAACTACTTCTCTGATAGAGTTCAGTGTGTCAAATCGGAGGGTCTGCTGTCCGGACCTCTGGCAGTCTCTATGGGGGTGCCACAGGGTTCAATTCTTGGACCGACTCTCTTCTCTGTATACATCAATGAGGTCGCTCTTGCTGCTGGTGAGTCTCTGATCCACCTCTACGCAGACGACACCATTCTGTATACTTCCGGCCCTTCTTTGGACACTGTGTTAACAACCCTCCAGGCAAGCTTCAATGCCATACAACTCTCCTTCCGTGGCCTCAATTGCTCTTAAATACAAGTAAAACTAAATGCATGCTCTTCAACCGATCGCTACCTGCACCTACCCGCCTGTCCAACATCACTACTCTGGACGGCTCTGACTTAGAATACGTGGACAACTACAAATACTTAGGTGTCTGGTTAGACTGTAAACTCTCCTTCCAGACCCATATCAAACATCTCCAATCCAAAGTTAAATCTAGAGTTGGCTTCCTATTTCGCAACAAAGCATCCTTCACTCATGCTGCCAAACATACCCTTGTAAAATTGACCATCCTACCAATCCTCGACTTTGGCGATGTCATTTACAAAATAGCCTCCAATACCCTACTCAACAAATTGGATGCAGTCTATCACAGTGCAATCCATTTTGTCACCAAAGCCCCATATACTACCCACCATTGCGACCTGTACGCTCTCGTTGGCTGGCCCTCGCTTCATACTCGTCGCCAAACCCACTGGCTCCATGTCATCTACAAGACCCTGCTAGGTAAAGTCCCCCCTTATCTCAGCTCGCTGGTCACCATAGCATCTCCCACCTGTAGCACACGCTCCAGCAGGTATATCTCTCTAGTCACCCCCAAAACCAATTCTTTCTTTGGCCGCCTCTCCTTCCAGTTCTCTGCTGCCAATGACTGGAACGAACTACAAAAATCTCTTAAATTGGAAACACTTATCTCCCTCACTAGCTTTAAGCACCAACTGTCAGAGCATCTTACAGATTACTGCACCTGTACATAGCCCACCTATAATTTAGCCCAAACAACTACCTCTTTCCCAACTGTATTTAATTAATTTATTTATTTTGCTCCTTTGCACCCCATTATTTTTATTTCTACTTTGCACATTCTTCCATTGCAAAACTACCATTCCAGTGTTTTACTTGCTATATTGTATTTACTTTGCCACCATGGCCTTTTTTGCCTTTACCTCCCTTCTCACCTAATTTGCTCACATTGTATATAGACTTGTTTTTTTTACTGTATTATTGACTGTATGTTTGTTTTACTCCATGTGTAACTCTGTGTCGTTGTATGTGTCGAACTGCTTTGCTTTATCTTGGCCAGGTCGCAATTGTAAATGAGAACTTGTTCTCAACTTGCTTACCTGGTTAAATAAAGGTGAAATAAAAAATAAATAAAAATAATCACATCAATAGAACGGTACATCAAAGCTGGGACCCGAGAGACTGGTCCGGTACTTCTATCTCAAGGTCATCAGACTGTTAAATAGTCATCACTAGCACTTTAGAGGCTGCTGCCCTACGAACATAGTCTTGAAATCACTGGCCATTTTAATAATGGAACAATAGTCACTTTAACCTCTTGCTTCTACCCTCTACTTTTTTTAACATTCTGTTAAAAATCGCGCAACATTTCAGCGCCCTGCTACTCATGCCAGGAATATAGTATATGCATCCGGAGATACCTGAAACCCCACCTCTTTAAGGAATACCTAGGATAGGATAAAGTAATCCTTCTCCCCCCCCTTAAAAGACTTAGATGCACTATTGTAAAGTGGCTGTTCCACTGGATGTCATAAGGTGAAAGCACCAATTTGTAAGTCGCTCTGGATAAGAGCGTCTGCTAAATGACTTAAATGTAAATGTAAATGTAATTTGCTTAGTCTGTGTGGATAGAAAACACTCAGACGTTTATAAAACTGGTTAAATCACTGCTGTGGCTTTACCAGAACGGCATTTACATCGAAAAGCACAGGAAAAACTGAAAATGGAAAAATATATTGCTGCGCTATTTGAACCCATTGATAAAGGTGAACCACAATTAATTGGCTGAGGTTGCAGTACCTACAGCTTCCACACGGTGTATAGAGTCTTGTAATTTGCCTACGAGTTTTTTCTTGGTCAAACACATGCAAGGCAGCGCATTTCTTCAGGTCTAGGACCGGATATTTTGGTTGAGTTTCTAGCCGGACATTTTTCCAGACGGACAGCTAATGATTTTTACATCGCCTCCTGATGAATTTTATCGCTTATTAACGTTTACTAATACCTAAAGTTGCATTACAAAAGTATTTCGAAGTGTTTTGTGTCACGCCTTGGTCAATATATTTTGTGTTTTTGGTATATGTTTGGGTAGCCAGGGTGTGACATGGGTTTATATGTTGTGTTTCGTATTGGGGTTTGTAGTAATTGGGATTGTGTTGATTAGGGGTGTGTCTAGTTAGGCTTGGCTGCCTGAGGCGATTCTCAATTGGAGTCAGCTGCTTATCGTTGTCTCTGATTGGGAACCGTATTTAGGTAGCCTGAGTTCGCGTTGTATTTTGTGGGTGTTTGTCCTGTCTCTGTGTTATAGTCACCAGATAGGCTGTAATTAGTTTCACGTTCCGTTTGTTGTTTTGCTTTGTATGTTATTGAGTTATTTCATGTACGCATTCTTTCATTAAAGTCATGAGTAACCTACACGCTGCATTTCGGTCCGACTCTCTTTCTACAAACGAAGAACGCCGTTACATTTTGTGAAAGTTTATCGTCGACTTTTTGAATTTAAAAAAATGACGTTACGTTATGAAACGCTGTTTTTTTCGTTTATCACACAGTCTACATATAACGATATCTAGGCTATATATGGACCGATTTAATCGAAAAAAAGACCCAATAGTGTTTATGGGACATCTAGGAGTGCCAACAAAGAAGATGGTGAAAGGTAATGAATGTTTTCTATTTTATTGTGCGGTTTGTGTAGCGCCGAATATGCTAATTATTTTGTTTACATCCCCTGCGGGTCTTTTGTGTTGTAGTGTATTGTTACATGCTATCAGATAATAGCTTCTCATGCTTTCGCCGAAAAGCATTTTAAAAATCTGACTTGTTGCCTGGATTCACAACGAGTGTAGCTTTAATTCAATACCCTGCATGTGTATTTTAATGAACGTTTGAGTTTTAACTAATACTATTAGCATTTAGCGTAGCGCATTTGCATTTCAGAGCTCTAGTTGGGACATAGCGTCCCGGTAGAAGCAAGAGGTTAATGATGTTTACATATTTAGCATTACTCATCTCACATTGTATTCTACTGTGTCTTAGTCTGTGCCGCTCTGACATTGCTCATCCATACATGTATATATTCTTAATTCCATTCCTTTACTTTAGATTTGTATGTATTGGGTATATGTTGTAAAATTGTTACATGTTACTGCACTGTTGGAGCTAGAAACACAAGCATTTCACTACACACGCAATAACATCTACTAAACATGTGAGTGACCAATAACATCTACTAAACATGTGTATGTGACCAATAACATCTACTAAACATGTGACCAATAACATCTACTAAACATGTGTGTGACCAATAACATCTACTAAACATGTGTATGTGACCAATAACATCTACTAAACATGTGTATGTGACCAATAACATCTACTAAACATGTGAGTGTTACAATTATATTTGATGATATGCACAAAACAAATGGAAGAGGCTAAAATTAGATGAAATTGAATGCATATTTATCCCTAATATTTACAACAAATGGAGGTAAAAGGATCTTACTTTGGGAACTAAGAAAATATTCTCTAAACCTCCCACTTTGGGCTGGATGTTTCAATGTGTATGTGACCCTCTTTCTTCAGGAAGCTTTGTTCTGACTTGAACTAGGACAGTACTGTGAAGACCGACGCTGGAGACGAGAAGCAAGTAAGGGTGTGAACATTTAATAACCAACGGACAGAAACAGAACACATACGTCAGACAAAACAAGAACAGCGTCTGGACAAGGGAAACACAAACGACAATAACGGTGACACAGGGAAGAGAACTGAGAAACAGACAGATATAGGGGACGTAATAAAACAGGTGATTGAGTCCAGGTGAGTCCACTATATATATATATATACAGACAGTACCACTCCAAAGTTTGGACACACCTACTCATTCAAAGGGTTTTTCTTTATTTTTACTATTTTATACATTTTAAAATAATAGTGAAGACATCAAAACTATAAAATAACACATGGAATGATGTTGTAACCAAAAAAGTGTTAAACAAAATATATTTGAGATTCTTCAAAAGTATTTGCATTCTCTCAACCAGCTTCATGAGGTAGTCACCTGGAATTACTTTCAATTAACAGGTGTGCCTTGTAAAAAGTTAATTTGTGGAATTTCTATTCTTCTTAATAAGTTTGAGCCAATTAGTTGTGTTGCGACAAGGTAGGGGTGGTATACAGAAGATAACCCTATTTGGTAAAAGACCAAGCCAATATTATGGCAAGAACAGCTCAAATAAGCAAAGAGAAATTACAGTCTATCATTACTTGAAGACATGAAGTTCAGTCAATGCAGAACATTTCAAGAACTTTAAAAACATTTTCAAGTGCAGTCTCAAAAACCATCAAGCTCTATGATGAAACTGCCACAGGAACGGAAGACCCAGAGTTACCTCTGCTGCTGAGGATAAGTTCAGTCGCGTTCATTAGAGTTAACTGCACCTCAGATTGCAGCCCAAATAAATGCTTCACAGAGTTTAAGTAACAGACACATTTTAACATCAACTGTTCAGAGGAGACTGCATGAATCAGGCCATGATGGTCAAATTGCTACAAAGAAACCACTACTAAAGGACACCAATAAGAAGAGACTTGCTTGGTCCAAGAAACACGAGCAATGGCTATTAGACCGGTGGAAATCTGTCCATAGGGCTGATGAGTCCAAATCTGAGATTATTTGGTTCCAACCGTCGTGTCTTTATGAAACGCAGAGCAGGTAAACGGTGATCTCGGCATGTGTGGTTCCCACCATGAAGCATGGAGGTGGTGGTGTGAAGGTGTGGGGGTGCTTTGCTGGTGACACTGTCTGTGATTTACTTAGAATTCAAGGCACACTTAACCAGCATAGCTACCACAGCATTCTACAGCGATACGCCATCCCATTTGGTTCGCGCTTATTGGGACTATCATTTGTATTTCAACAGGACAATGACCCAATCCACCTCCAGGCTGTGTAAGGACTATTTGAAAAAGAAGGAAAGTGATGGCGTGCTGCATCAGATGACCTAGCCTCCACAATCACCTGAATTCAATTGGTTTGGGATGAGTTGGACCGCAGAGTGAAGGAAAAGCAGCCAACAAGTGCTCAGCATATGTGGGAACTTCTTCAAGACTGTTGGAAAATCATTCCAGGTGAAGCTGGTTGAGAGAATGCCAAGAGTGTGCAAAGCTGTCATCAACAAACAATTGTAGAACACATTCACAGTAATCTGTTCGAAACGAAACTATAAATGTCACAAATTGACTGATCAACAAAAAGCATCAAAGTATGATTAGCATAAAGCTTAAAACACATGAATAAAACAAGTTCATTCCAATCATTTATTAAAAGAAACAAAATAATGTATGAATATTTAAAGTATTTACCCACAAACTGGTAAATCCAGGAAAAAGTAATAGTCACCCAGTAAAATACTACTTGAGTAAAGGTCAAAAAGTATTTGCTTTAAAATATACTTAAGTATCAAAATTAAAAGAATAAATCCTTTCAAATTATATTAAGAAACCCAGACGGCACGATTTTCTTGTCTTTTACATTTACGGAAAGCCACGGGGACTCCTTCACTCAGACATCATTTACAAACGGAGTTTGTTTAGAGAGTCCGTCAGATCAGAGGAAGTAGAGATGACCAGGGATGTTCACTTGATAAGAGCGTGAATTGGACCATATTCCTGTCCTGCTAAGTATTCTAAATACTTTTGGGTGTCAGGGAAAATGGATGGAGTAAACTGTACATTATTTTCATTAGGAATGTAGTGAAGTATAAGTAGTCAGAAATATAAATAGTAAAGTACAGATACCCCAAAAAACGGCATAAGTAGTACTTTTGTTTTTTTTAGTACCAATTGTTCGCCACCTTACGGGACTCCCATTCACGTCCGGTTGTGATACAGCCATCATAAGTAGTATTTTTACTTAAGTACTTCACACCACTGTGTCCACCAGAATATACAGTAAGAAACATTTTCAGATCAATCAGTGTGATTTTGAACCAGCCTTCTACATTGAACACATTATAGTGTTATTATAGAACATTATTTTCACCAGATGTCAAACCTCTTGTCTGTCAGGAAGGGTCTTCTGTCCTGGATTCAGCCTTCTCTTCCTGGACAAAGACCTGATGTTGTTTCACCAGATCTCAAACCTCTTGTCTGTCAGGAAGGGTCTTCTGTCCTGGATTCTGTTGTTGAAGAGTCTACAACATGATTATTATGAATCATTATTACATCATTAGACAACAAATCCTCCAACAGTTGCGCCCAGAAACAGACACACCCATATGATCTCACACACACACATGCTCTGCTCACCGTCACACACACCCTTACCGTATGGTGTGTATTGAAGTGTTGGTAGAGACCAGTTGGAGAATTCTGTCAGTCAGAGCATCAGTGATGTCATTGTGGCTCAGGCTACAACAGAGGGAGAGAGAGAGAGAGAGAGAGAGAGAGAGACAGAGAGGGAGACAGAGAGCAAGAGAGAGAGAGACAGAGAAAGACAGAGAGAGAGAGCAAGAGATAGAGAGAGAGAGAGCAAGAGAGAGACAGAGAGAGAAAGAGAGACAGAGAAAGACAGAGAAAGAGAGAGAGAGAGAGAGAGAACGAGTGGTCAGACATTTGTCATCTAGTGTCACACACACACACACACACACACACACACAGTGAAAGCCACTCACTCCAGGACTTGTACTTTATGCAGGTGTGTGATCAGGGGCTGTAGCTGGTGGACTGTGAGTTGACAGTGGCTGAGGTCCAGTTCTGACAGACCCTCTGAGTGTTCCAGAACCAGGGCCAGAGATCCACAGGCCTTCTGGTCCAGCCTGGTCTCACTGAGGTCCAGCTCCCCATCCAGGGCTCTGCACAGGGACTCTGCGTGCCTCAGCAGCCCCTCTTCAATCCCCTCACACACAAGGTCCAGCAGCTGAAGTAACAGATTTTTGCTGGGACTGAGAGGACAAGAAGCAGAGACAACATTATGACACAGTGTAGGTTTAACTCCCACTGATAAACTAGTTGGTCAAATTATTGTCTTTGTGTGTCTAACCTCAGCTTGACAATATGCAGGATGGGAAGCAGCTCCCTCAGTGCTCTGTCCTCCACCTTACAGTCTCTTAGGATGAGCTGGACCTGGTTCTGAACCAGCGGGGTGCCATGTTGGTTCTGCTTCAGAACAGAGTTGATGGCCTTGCAGTGGTCAGTGGTCAGACACAGAGCCTTCTCCTGGTCCTGAACTGACAGGTCCACAGAGGAGGAGCAGGAGAAGTCCAGTCTGTAGTGCAGAGACCTCAGCAGCCATACTGCTGTTGGTGGTGATGATGGTGCCCCCTGCTGGATCTGAGAGGCAGCACAGCACTGGAGGAAACTCAGCAGTAACCTCCTGTCAACACTACAGAGAGACAGAGAGAGACTTATTTACACACCATCACACATTAAAACACTGATAAACACACTACAACTCTGTTAGTCAGGTCAACTCCCAGGCGTTCCCCTTCAATTCCGCCCCTAGCTGAGGTTAAGGTTAGTACATTACACTAAGGTTAGGGTTAGAGGTTAAATCAGTCAGCAAGTGGAAAGCCTCATAGTTCTATCCATTCTAGCAGGGTCAAAGTGTGCCAAGTAAACCTGAGTTGGGAGACTCTGTCCAGAAGAGGCAGGATGCTCTCTATCTCCCCCGGTGGTATGGAGGTCCACAGCAGGTTGACTTTGACTTGGTGGCTGTGCTGCAGGGTAAAACACAGAGCAGTACAGTCCACTCTGTCCAGCTCTCTGCTGTTCAGGTTGATCCAATGGTCTGAAGACCTCAACAAACTGGACACACAGTCACTGTCTCTACTGTCATAGATCTGTCTGATGGTGGACTTTACAAAGCTGGAACTGGACCTGAACAAACATGACGAAAGGATTGTTGTGGTTACGTCAAGGTTTTATAAAGGATAAGTCACATAGTAACAACTGGCTGGATAGAACATTAATAATTAAAGACTATAAATATGGAATCAAGATCTTCCACCTCTTGAATAAAACCCTAATGATATTACAGAGGAAAACTCAGAACAACATGTCACTGGATACAAATAGTTATTTTATTATTTCTAGAAAGTCTGAACAGAGAAAGAAGTTCTCCCACCTCTTGAGAGTAACCCTTCCCAGAAAGGGGAGAAGATCTGAGCTGTTCTTCTCTAGGAGCCGGTTCTTCCTGAGGTCCACAGTGATGTTGTGGGTTGAATGCTGCAGTAGAGAGAGAAGCACTTCCCAGTCCAGCCTGCAGGAGGTCAGGTCTCCACCAACCTTCTCCAGGAACCACTGAGTCAAGTCCTTGTCCTGAGCTTCATACACAACTACAGCCAGCTGCTGCAGAGTGTCTGAGTTCAGTCTAGGAGGTTGGAACATACAGGCAGTCAGAAATATGAAGAAAAACACATGAATTAAGTTACTATTTCTACTTTTAAAAAACATCAGCTTCAGACTGACCTGAGAGAGAGAGGTCCCTGGTGACACAGCAGTGTGATGAGAGAGTGACCCTGGATGCAGAAGTCAGTCAGGTCCAGACACTGAACTCTCCAGAGTCTCAGCAGGGACGCCACACTACTCAGAGCCCTGGATAACACTCTCTCTGGAGGCTGGCTGCTCTTTAGGACCAGGGAGAGTTCTCGGACAGTCAGTGGAGTAGCACCTCTCCCTGTCCTCCTAACCAGTCTGGACAGTTTCACTGCCATACCCACACCGAGCCTGGAATGAAAAGACAAAATGCAAGTCACTTGAAACAGAGAAACCTTGTCAGATAAATACTCAATAAGAAAATAAACGATTGAATAGACCTGTAAAAGCTCTCTTCCTGAACATACCTGAGCTTGTGGAGCTTTGACTCATGTCTCAAAAGAAGTGCGGCTCCTTGGAGAGAGATCTTGCTGGGGGTGAGAGTGAGGTCCACTCTGGAGGCACAGAGACCCAGGACTCTCCCCACAGACCTGCAGGTTTTCCTGGGTAACTCTCCTCCCAGTGACAGGGTGGAGCCCAAGGCCTGGAGGAGAGAGGCCATCTGCTGGTCCTCCTCTCTGGACCTCACAGGGATGGATTCACACACAGTCTGGAAGAACCTGTCATCACCACAGCTGAAACAGCAAAACATCAAATCAGACATTTAGGAGACAGTGACGTCCAAAAGTATTGGGACAGTGACACATTGTTTGTTATTTTGGCTCTGTAGTCCAGCACTTTCTAAACGGTGAAAATGCCTTGACATTAAAGCTGACAGAATCACCTTTAACCTCAAAATAACAAAGGTGTCCATGTACCAATACTTTGACCTCACTGTACATGAAGACCTGCCTGTCATATAGAAATATAATTCCATGTCACAGGGAAAGTTACATAATATACAAGACATTTGGTTTTATAGATTAGATATTCTGAATATAAACGTTCAGATTCTTAAAGGTAAACAAGGTTTCTAAAAGACAAATGCATCACATAATTAAGATAAATTAAAAATATTTGACTAAACTCCATAATATCGGTGTTACTACAGCAACATTTGTTATGTTTTGAAAAATATATGAATAAAAAAAACAAATGTACGACATTTAGTAACATTTGAAATCTTGGTATAAATGTTACTAGCATCACATAACCACCACACATGTTCAGACTCACCTCAGCTGTGAGATGTAGGGCAGACACTGAAGGAAACTCCTCACTTCACTCTCTTCATCTGACCAGCCCTTCAGCTCTACTGTTTTTTTCTCTGGTTGGAGTTTCAGCACTTCTAGGAGGAGGGAGGCCTTTCTCTCTGAGAGGTCTATGGACCAGACTGCAGGCCTGGCTGACTGGTAAACTGGCTGTAATGCTGGAAGGACACTCCTGCCTGTTTGAGTCTCATAGTCCTTCACATGTGAGTACAGATCCAACAGGAAATCACTCTGTTTAGAATTGTCTCCATGGCGATAAGGAAAGGTGCTGTAAGAACACATTGATGATACCAGATTCAGTGTCTTCTCTCCTGTCTGCTCCTCCCAGTCTGCTGCTTGAGACAGGAGATCCACCAGGATCTTGTTCTGCTTTGAGGGATCAGACCTCCGTGGACAGAAACTGCAACAAGGACAGTAACAGCTGATTCAGACATGGATGAACACATGAAACCAGTCCTAGATAAAGATATATGAAGTAGTTTTACATTTACATAATGTGATTTGGTTATATGTTAAAGTATTTAATTTTAGAGACGTTCACATTATCTATGTGTGACATTTAGTAATGCATCATTAGTTACGTCAGGAAACGGGCTGATAAATGTTCCCAGATTCACCAACATGTGTAGTTTTATACGGAGCCTTCACCGTGTGCTGCCACTTTGCATCAGCAGTCAGAAAGGAGACTCTCTGGGGGCAGTTTGATAGTGGTGATGCTGCACAACTCTGGTTTATTTTCCCTCTTCCCTCTCTCTCTCCCTCTTCCCTCTCTTCACTCTCTCTCTATTCCCCCTCGCTCTCTTCCCCCCCCTCTCTCTCTCTCTCTTCACTTGTCCCTCTCTGTCTCGCTCTCTCTTCCCTCTCTCGCTCTCTTCCCTCTCTCGCTCTCTCCCCTCTCTCGCTCTCTTCCCTCTCTCGCTCTCTTCCCTCTCTCGCTCTCTTCCCTCTCTCGCTCTCTTCCCTCTCTCGCTCTCTCCCCACTCTCGCTCTCTCTTTCTCTTCCCTCTCTCTCTCTTCCCTCTCTCTTCCCTCTCTTTCGCTTCCCTCTCTCTCTCTTCCCTCTCTCTCTCTTCCCTCTCTCTCTCTTCCCTTTCTCACTCTTCAGCCTCTCGCTCTCTTCCCTCTCTCGCTCTCTTCCCTCTCTCGCTCTCTTCCCTCCCTGGCTCTCCCCCCTCACTCCCTCCTCCTCTCCCCTCTCTCTCTCGCTCTCTTCCCTCCCTCGCTCTCCCCCCCTCACTCCCTCCCTCTCTTCCCTCTCTCGCCCCTCTCTCGCTCTCTTCCCTCCCTCGCTCTCCCCCTCACTCCCTCCCCTCTCCCCTCTCTCTCTCTCATCCCTCTCTCTCTCCCCTCCTCTCTCTCTTTTCTCTCTCCTCCCTCTCGCTCTCTTCTCTCTCTTCCCTCTCCTCTCCTCTCTCCCTCTCCCACCTCTCTCTCCCCTCTCTCCCCCTCTCTCTCTTCCCTCTCTCTTCCCTCTCTCTTCCCTCTCTCTCTCCAGTGCCTTACACTGCAGCAGACTTTATTATAGTTTTCAATGCTCTTCCCTTTGAGGTTCAGCGTGGCTGGACTATCATTGCCCTGCCAGACGTATTTGGGTTGACATTTTAGTTAAAGGGAGGTTTCTTGCCAGTTTATTGTGTCTTGTTATTTGAACTGTATTGATGTGGTACTAATGACATATAGCCCAGAAGATTGTGGACATTTTAAGGACTTTGTTTGTCTATGACCCCCCACCATTCATACCCTCTGCACTCCTCCACTGGGAGGTAATACAGATTACTGCAAATCCTCTCCTGTTGATGACTGGGTTCTTTCTTGTAAATTGTTTCTATGAAGCTGCCGTTAAATTGCTCTGCCATCATTATTGTATGAGATATTATTGGTGGGGTTCCCTCTGTGCTGTGATGGGTGTTTTATATGGTGAGTCTTATTTTTTCTCTCCACTGGCTATCTGGCTAACAGGCTACAGTCTAGACAGTCTCTTCTGCTGATGTGTGTGTGTCTGGTAGTGGGTCTCTCTCTATCATACTCTTTTCCTTTCTACAGGGTTAATACCTGCCTGGCGTCCCAACAAATCTTTACCTTTACCCCTCTCTAACAATACAATACAAGATTTACCAACACTTGAAGTTTTAAATGTCAAATGTTTCTACAAGATAATAACCACTAGCATCACATAATCACTAACCACCACACATGTTCAGACTCACCTCAGCTGTGAGATGTGGGACAGACACTGAAGGAAACTCCTCACTTCACTCTCTTCATCTGACCAGCCCTTCAGCTCTACTGGTTTCTCCTCTGGTTGGAGTTTCAACACTTCTAGGAGGAGGGAGGCCTTTCTCTCTGAGAGGTCTATGGACCAGACTGCAGGACTGGCTAACTGGTAAACTGTCTGTAATGCTGGAAGGAAACTCCTGCCTGTTTGAGTCTCATAGTCCTTCACATGTGAGTACAGATCCAGCAGGAAATCACTCTGTTCAGAATTGTCTCCATGGCGATAAGGAAAGGTGCCTTAAGAACACACTGATGATACCAGATTCAGTGTCTTCTCTCCTGTCTGCTCCTCCCAGTCTGCTGCTTGAGACAGGAGATCCACCAGGATCTTGATCTGCTTTGAGAGATCATACCAGTCTGGACAGAAACTGCAACAAGGACAGTAACAGCTGATTCAGACATGGATGAACACATGAAACCAGTCATAGATAAAGATATATGAAGTAGTTATACACTTACATAATGTGATTTGGTATAATTTTGATTTGATTTTAGAAACATTCACATGATTTATCTATGACATTTAGTAATGCAACATTATTTATCTGTGACATTTAGTAATGCAACATTAGTTATGTCAGGAAATGGGCTGATAAATGTTCCCAGGTTCACCAACATGTGTAGTTTTATACAGAGCCTTCACCGTGTGCTGCCACTTTGCATCAGCAGTCAGAAAGGAGACTCTCTGGGGGGCAGTTTGATAGTGGTGATGCTGCACAACTCTGGTTTATTTTCCCTCTTCCATGTCTCTCTTTCTCTCTTTCCTTTCTCATCCTCTCTTCCCCATCTCTCTCTCTCGTCCCCCTCTCTCTCTCTCTCATCCCTCTCTTTCTCGCCTCTCTCTCTCATCCATCTCTTCTCCTTCTTCCCTCTCTCTCTCCCCCCTCTCCCCCTCCCTCTCTCTCTCTCTCCAGGACTTTACACTGCAGCAGACTTTATCATTGTTTTCAATGCTCTTCCCTTTGAGGTTCAGCGTTGCTGGACTATCATTGCCCTGCCAGACGTATTTGGGTTGACATTTTAGTTAAAGGGAGGTTTCTTGCCAGTTTATTGTGTCTTGTTATTTGAACTGTATTGATGTGGTACTCATGACATGTGGCCCAGAAGATTGTGGACATTTTAAGGCCTTTGTTTGTCTATGACCCCCCACCATTCATACCCTCTGCACTCCTCCACTGGGAGGTAATACAGATTACTGCAAATCCTCTCATGTTGATGACTGGGTTCTTTCTTGTAAATTGTTTCTATGAAGCTGCCGTTAAATTGCTCTGCCATCATTATAGTATGAGGTATTATTGGTGGGGTTCCCTCTGTGCTGTGATGGGTGTTTTATATGGTGAGTCTTATCTTTTCTCTCCACTGGCTATCTGGCTAACAGGCTACAGTCTAGACAGTCTCTTCTGCTGATGTGTGTGTGTCTGGTCTCTCTCTATCCTACTCTTTTCCTTTCTGCAGGGTTAATACCTGTCTGGCACCCCAACAAAATCTCTACCTTTACCCCTCTCTAACAATACTGCTACAAGATTTACCAACACTTGAAGTTTAATATGTCAAATGTTTCTACAAGATAATAACCACTAGCATCACATGATCACTAACCACCACACATGTTCAGACTCACCTCAGCTGTGAGATGTAGGACAGACACTGAAGGAAACTCCTCACTTCACTCTCTTCATCTGAACAGCCCTTCAGCTCTACTGGTTTCTTCTCTGGTTGGAGTTTCAGCACTTCTAGGAGGAGGGAGGCCTTTCTCTCTGAGAGGTCTATGAACCAGACTGCAGGAGCTGACTGGTAAACTGTCTGTAATGCTGGAAGGACACTCCTGCCTGTTTGAGTCTCATAGTCCTTCACATGTGAGTACAGATCCAACAGGAAATCACATTTCTGAAAGCGATATACTTTAGACAGCGACAACACTTTCTCTACAGTTGTTTGTATGGATCCTCTCTCATGGAGAGCTGCTTGAAGACACAGATTCAGTAGGAATGTCTTCTCTCTCTTTGTCCTTTCTTCTGGGGATCTTCTCTGATCATGTGGAGGAGTAAAACTGCAAGAACAGTTGAACAACAAATAGATGAATACGTGAGAGATATGATATGCATTTCTGATGGTGACATTATGGAGGGTAAAATACAATGACCATCTTTCTAAACTCATCATCCACTTCAATTGTTCCTTAAAATCCTGACTACAAAGACTGCATATTTTCCAAACAGTATGTGTATATTTAATTATTAAGTTACTGCAGAAAGCTACAAGCATCATCTCTAAAGGGAAATACAGGGACAGACAACTACAATCTCTGAAATGTACTGATCCAACTCACCTCAGCTGTGAGATGTAGGGCAGACACTGAAGGAAACTCCTCACTTCACTCTCTTCATCTGACCAGCCCTTCAGCTCTACTGGTTTCTTCTCTGGTTGGAGTTTCAGCACTTCTAGGAGGAGGGAGGCCTTTCTCTCTGAGAGGTCTATGAACCAGACTGCAGGAGCTGACTGGTAAACTGTCTGTAATGCTGGAAGGACACTCCTGCCTGTTTGAGTCTCATAGTCCTTCACATGTGAGTACAGATCCAGCAGGAAATCACTCTGTTTAGAATTGTCTCCATGGCGATAAGGAAAGGTGCTGTAAGAACACACTGATGATACCAGCTTCAGTGTCTTCTCTCCTGTCTGCTCCTCCCATTCTGCTGCTTGAGACAGGAGATCCACCAGGAACTTGATCTGCTTTGAGGGATCAGACCTCCATGGATGGAAACTGCAACAAGGACAGTAACAGCTGATTCAGACATGGATGAACACATGAAACCAGTCATAGATAAAGATATATGAAGTAGTTTTACATTTACATAATGTGATTTGGTTATATGTTAAAGTATTTAAATTTAGAGACGTTCACATTTACATTAAATTTACATTTAAGTCATTTAGCAGACGCTCTTATCCAGAGCGACTTACAAATTGGTGCTTTCACCTTATGACATCCAGTGGAACAGCCACTTTACAATAGTGCATCTAAATCTTTTAAGGGGGAGGGGGGGGTGAGAAGGATTACTTTATCCTATCCTAGGTATTCCTTAAAGAGGTGGGGTTTCAGGTGTCTCCGGAAGGTGGTGATTGACTCCGCTGTCCTGGCGTCGTGAGGGAGTTTGTTCCACCATTGGGGGGCCAGAGCAGCGAACAGTTTTGACTGGGCTGAGCGGGAACTGTACTTCCTCAGTGGTAGGGAGGCGAGCAGGCCAGAGGTGGATGAACGCAGTGCCCTTGTTTGGGTGTAGGGCCTGATCAGAGCCTGGAGGTACTGAGGTGCCGTTCCCCTCACAGCTCCGTAGGCAAGCACCATGGTCTTGTAGCGGATGCGAGCTTCAACTGGAAGCCAGTGGAGAGAGCGGAGGAGCGGGGTGACGTGAGAGAACTTGGGAGGTTGAACACCAGACGGGCTGCGGCGTTCTGGATGAGTTGTAGGGGTTTAATGGCACAGGCAGGGAGCCCAGCCAACAGCGAGTTGCAGTAATCCAGACGGGAGATGACAAGTGCCTGGATTAGGACCTGCGCCGCTTCCTGTGTGAGGCAGGGTCGTACTCTGCGGATGTTGTAGAGCATGAACCTACAGGAACGGGCCACCGCCTTGATGTTAGTTGAGAACGACAGGGTGTTGTCCAGGATCACGCCAAGGTTCTTAGCGCTCTGGGAGGAGGACACGATGGAGTTGTCAACCGTGATGGCGAGATCATGGAACGGGCAGTCCTTCCCGGGAGGAAGAGCAGCTCCGTCTTGCCGAGGTTCAGCTTGAGGTGGTGATCCGTCATCCACACTGATATGTCTGCCAGACATGCAGAGATGCGATTCGCCACCTGGTCATCAGAGGGGGAAAGGAGAAGATTAATTGTGTGTCGTCTGCATAGCAATGATAGGAGAGACCATGTGAGGTTATGACAGAGCCAAGTGACTTGGTGTATAGCGAGAATAGGAGAGGGCCTAGAACAGAGCCCTGGGGGACACCAGTGGTGAGAGCGCGTGGTGAGGAGACAGATTCTCGCCACGCCACCTGGTAGGAGCGACCTGTCAGGTAGGACGCAATCCAGCGTGGGCCGCGCCGGAGATGCCCAACTCGGAGAGGGTGGAGAGGAGGATCTGATGGTTCACAGTATCGAAGGCAGCCGATAGGTCTAGAAGGATGAGAGCAGAGGAGAGAGAGTTAGCTTTAGCAGTGCGGAGCGCCTCCGTGATACAGAGAAGAGCAGTCTCAGTTGAATGACTAGTCTTGAAACCTGACTGATTTGGATCAAGAAGGTCATTCTGAGAGAGATAGCGGGAGAGCTGGCCAAGGACGGCACGTTCAAGAGTATTGGAGAGAAAAGAAAGAAGGGATACTGGTCTGTAGTTGTTGACATCGGAGGGATCGAGTGTAGGTTTTTTCAGAAGGGGTGCAACTCTCGCTCTCTTGAAGACGGAAGGGACGTAGCCAGCGGTCAGGGATGAGTTGATGAGCGAGGTGAGGTAAGGGAGAAGGTCTCCGGAAATGGTCTGGAGAAGAGAGGAGGGGATAGGGTCAAGCGGGCAGGTTGTTGGGCGGCCGGCCGTCACAAGACGCGAGATTTCATCTGGAGAGAGAGGGGAGAAAGAGGTCAGAGCACAGGGTAGGGCAGTGTGAGCAGAACCAGCGGTGTCGTTTGACTTAGCAAACGAGGATCGGATGTCGTCGACCTTCTTTTCAAAATGGTTGACGAAGTCATCTGCAGAGAGGGAGGAGGGGGGAGGGGGAGGAGGATTCAAGAGGGAGGAGAAGGTGGCAAAGAGCTTCCTAGGGTTAGAGGAAGATGCTTGGAATTTAGAGTGGTAGAAAGTGGCTTTAGCAGCAGAGACAGAGGAGGAAAATGTAGAGAGGAGGGAGTGAAAGGATGCCAGGTCCGCAGGGAGGCGAGTTTTCCTCCATTTCCGCTCGGCTGCCCGGAGCCCTGTTCTGTGAGCTCGCAATGAGTCGTCGAGCCACGGAGCGGGAGGGGAGGACCGAGCCGGCCTGGAGGATAGGGGACATAGAGAGTCAAAGGATGCAGAAAGGGAGGAGAGGAGGGTTGAGGAGGCAGAATCAGGAGATAGGTTGGAGAAGGTTTGAGCAGAGGGAAGAGATGATAGGATGGAAGAGGAGAGAGTAGCGGGGAGAGAGAGCGAAGGTTGGGACGGCGCAATACCATCCGAGTAGGGGCAGTGTGGGAAGTGTTGGATGAGAGCGAGAGGGAAAAGGATACAAGGTATTGGTCGGAGACTTGGAGGGAGTTGCAATGAGGTTAGTGGAAGAACAGCATCTAGTAAAGATGAGGTCGAGCGTATTGCCTGCCTTGTGAGTAGGGGGAAGGTGAGAGGGTGAGGTCAAAAGAGGAGAGGAGTGGAAAGAAGGAGGCAGAGAGGAATGAGTCAAAGGTAGACGTGGGGAGGTTAAAGTCGCCCAGAACTGTGAGAGGTGAGCCGTCCTCAGGAAAGGAGCTTATCAAGGCATCAAGCTCATTGATGAACTCTCCGAGGGAACCTGGAGGGCGATAAATGATAAGGATGTTAAGCTTGAAAGGGCTGGTAACTGTGACAGCATGGAATTCAAAGGAGGCGATAGACAGATGGGTAAGGGGAGAAAGAGAGAATGACCACTTGGGAGAGATGAGGATCCCGGTGCCACCACCCCGCTGACCAGAAGCTCTCGGGGTGTGCGAGAGCACGTGGGCGGACGAAGAGAGAGCAGTAGGAGTAGCGGTGTTGTCTGTGGTGATCCATGTTTCCGTCAGTGCCAAGAAGTCGAGGGACTGGAGGGAGGCATAGGCTGAGATGAACTCTGCCTTGTTGGCCGCAGATCGGCAGTTCCAGAGGCTACCGGAGACCTGGAACTCCACGTGGGTCGTGCGCTAGGACCACCAGATTAGGGTGGCCGCGGCCATGCGGTGTGGAGCGTTTGTATGGTCTGTGCAGAGAGGAGAGAACAGGGATAGACAGACACATAGTTGACAGGCTAGAGAAGAGGCTACGCTAATGCAGAGGAGATTGGAATGACAAGTGGACTACACGTCTCGAATGTTCAGAAAGTTAAGCTTACGTAGCAAGAATCTAATTGACCAAAATGATTAAAATGATACAGTACTGCTGAGGTAGGCTAGCTGCGTTGTTGACACTACCCTAATCAAGTCGTTCCGTTGAGTGTGAAGTTTCTACAATGCTGCTATTCGGGGCTAGCTGGCTAGCTAGCAGTGTTGGTTACGTTACGTTGCGTTAGGAGAACGACAATAGCTGGCTAGCTAACCTAGAAAATCGCTCTAGACTACACAATTATCTTTGAAACAAAGACGGCTATGTAGCTAGCTATGTAGCTAGCTACGATCAAACAAATCACACCGTTGGGACTGTAATGAAATGAAATGAAAATGTGATACTACCTGTGGAGCGAAGCGGAATGCGACCGGAATGCGAAAGTTCTATTCAGTAGACGTTGGCTGGCTGTTGGCTAGCTAGGAGTGTCTCCTACGTTAAGGACGACAAAATAGCTGGCTAGCTAACCTCGGTAAATTAAGATAATCACTCTAAGACTACACACTCTAAACTACACAATTATCTTGGATACGAAGACAGCAAAGACAACTATGTAGCTAGCTAATACTACACTAATCAAGTTGTTCAGTTGAGTGTGATAGTTACTACAGTGCTACGGTAGCCGGTGAACGTATGCTAGCTGGCTAGCTGCTAGGCAGATAGGAGGACGACGAAATACGATAATAACGCAGTTATCACTCTAAGACTCCACACTCTAAACTACACAATTATCTTGGATACGAAGACAGCAAAGACAACTATGTAGCTAGCTAACACTACACAGCTAGCTAACACTACACAGCTAGCTAACACTTCACATTATCTATGTGTGACATTTAGTAATGCAACATTAGTTATGTCAGGAAATGGGCTGATAAATGTTCCCAGATTCACCAACATGTGTAGTTTTATACGGAGCCTTCACCGTGTGCTGCCACTTTGCATCAGCAGTCAGAAAGGAGACTCTCTGGGGGCAGTTTGATAGTGGTGATGCTGCACAACTCTTCTTTATTTTCCCTCTTCCCTCTCTCTCTCCCTCTTCCCTCTCTCTCTTCCCCATCTCTCTCTCTCTTCCCTCTCTCGCTCTCTCCCCTCTCTCGCTCTCTTGCCTCTCTCGCTCTCTCCCCTCTCTCGCTCTCTTCCCTCTCTCGCTCTCTCCCCTCTCTCTCTCTTCCCTCTCTCTCTCCCCTCTCTCTCTTCCCCCTCTCTCTCTTCCCTCGCTCTCTCTTCCCACTCTCTCTTTCCTCTCGCTCTCCCCCTCTCCCCCACCCTCTCTCTTCCCTCTCTCTCTCTTCCCCTCTTTCCCCTCTCTTCCCTCTCTCCCCCTCTCCCCTCTCTCTCTCGCTCTCTCATCCCTCTCTCTCTCCTCTCCCCCCTCTCTCTCTTCTCTCTCTTCCCTCTCTCTCTCTTCTCTCTCTCTCTTCCCTCTCTCTTTCCCTCTCTCTCTTCCCTCTCTCGCTCTCTTCCCTCTCTCCCTCTCTCTCATCCCTCTCTCTCTCCTCTCCCTCTCTCTCTCTTCTCTCTCTTCCCTCTCTCTCTCTTCTCTGTCTTCCCTCTCCTCTCCTCTCTCCCTCTCCCACCTCTCTCTCCCTCTCTCCCCCTCTCTCTCTTCCCTCTCCTCTCCTCTCTCTCTCTCTCTCCCCCCCTCTCTCCCCCTCCCCCTCTCTATCTCTCCAGGACTTTACACTGCAGCAGACTTTATTATAGTTTTCAATGCTCTTCCCTTTGAGGTTCAGCGTGGCTGGACTATCATTGCCCTGCCAGACATATTTGGGTTGACATTTTAGTTAAAGGGAGGTTTCTTGCCAGTTTATTTTGTCTTGTTATTTGAACTGTATATATGTGGTACTAATGACATGTGACCCAGAAGATTGTGGACATTTTAAGGCCTTTGTTTGTCTATGACCCCCCACCATTCATACCCTCTGCACTCCTCCACTGGGAGGTAATACAGATTACTGCAAATCCTCTCCTGTTGATGACTGGGTTCTTTCTTGTAAATTGTTTCTATGAAGCTGCCGTTAAATTGCTCTGCCATCATTATTGTATGAGGTATTATTGGTGGGGTTCCCCCTGTGCTGTGATGGGTGTTTTATATGGTGAGTCTTATCTTTTCTCTCCACTGGCTATCTGGCTAACAGGCTACAGTCTAGACAGTCTCTTCTGCTGATGTGTGTGTGTCTGGTCTCTCTCTATCCTACTCTTTTCCTTTCTGCAGGGTTAATACCTGTCTGGCACCCCAACAAAATCTCTACCTTTACCCCTCTCTAACAATACTGCTGCAAGATTTACCAACACTTGAAGTTTTATATGTCAAATGTTTCTACAAGATAATAACCACTAGCATCACATAATCACTAACCACCACACATGTTCAGACTCACCTCAGCTGTGAGATGTAGGACAGACACTGAAGGAAACTCCTCACTTCACTCTCTTCATCTGAACAGCCCTTCAGCTCTACTGGTTTCTTCTCTGGTTGGAGTTTCAGCACTTCTAGGAGGAGGGAGGCCTTTCTCTCTGAGAGGTCTATGGACCAGACTGCAGGAGCTGACTGGTAAACTGTCTGTAATGCTGGAAGGACACTCCTGCCTGTTTGAGTCTCATAGCCCTTCACATGTGAGTACAGATCCAGCAGGAAATCACTCTGTTTAGAATTGTATCCATAGCGATAAGGAAAGGTTCTGTAAGTCAACACTGATGATACCAGCTTCAGTGTCTTCTCTCCTGTCTGCTCCTCCCACTCTGCTGCTTGAGACAGGAGATCCACCAGGAACTTGATCTGCTTTGAGGGATCAGACCTCCGTGGACAGAAACTGCAACAAGGACAGTAACAGCTGATTCAGACATGGATGAACACATGAAACCAGTCATAGATAAAGATATATGAAGTAGTTATACATTTAAATAATGTGATTTGGTATAATTTTGATTTGATTTTTAGAAACATTCACATTATTTGGGCGGTAGCGTAGCCTAGTGGTTAGAGCGTTGGACTAGTAACCGAAAGGTTGCAAGTTCAAATCCCCGAGCTGGCAAGGTACAAATCTGTCGTTCTGCCCCTGAACAGGCAGTTAACCCACTGTTCCTAGGCCGTCATTCAAAATAAGAATTTGTTCTTAACTGACTTGCCTGGTAAAATAAAAATGAATAAATAAAAATGTATCTGTGACATTTAGTAATGCATCATTAGTTACGTCAGGAAACGGGCTGATAAATGTTCCCAGATTCACCAACATGTGTAGTTTTATACGGAGCCTTCACCGTGTGCTGCCACTTTGCATCAGCAGTCAGAAAGGAGACTCTCTGGGGGCAGTTTGATAGTGGTGATGCTGCACAACTCTTCTTTATTTTCCCTCTTCCTCTCTCTCTTCCCTCTCGCTCTCTCTCTCTTCCCTCTCTCGCTCTCTCTTCACTCATCCCTCTCTCTCGCTCTCTCTTCCCTCTCTCCCTCTCTCTCTCTTCCCTCTCGCTCTCTCTCTTTCCTCTCGCTCTCTCTCTCTTCCCTCTCTCGCTCTCTCTTCACTCGTCCCTCTCTCTCTTTCTCCCTCTTCCCTCTCTTCACTTTCTCTCTCTTCCCTCTCTCGCTCTCTCTTCACTCGTCCCTCTCTCTCTCTCGCTCTTTCTTCCGCTCTTTCTTCCCTCTCTCCCCTCTCTCGATCTCTCTTCACTCTCGCCCTCTCTCGCTCTCTTCCCTCTCTCGCTCTCTTTCCTCTCTCGCTCTCTTCCTTCACTCACTCTCTCTTCCCTCAAGCCCTCTCTCTTCCCCCTCTCTCTCGCTCTCCCGTCTCTCTCTCTCTTCCCCCTCTCTCTCTCTTCCCCCCTCTCTCTCTTCCCTTCTCTCTCTCTTCCACATCTCTCTCTCTTCCCTCTCTCTCTCTCTTCCCTCTCTCTCTCTTTTTCCCCCTCTTCCCTCTCTCTCTCTATTTACCCCCTCTCTCTCTCTCTTCCCTCTCTTCTCACTATTTTCTCTCAAGCTCTCTCTCTCTCTTCACTCTATTTCTCTTCACTCACTCTCTCTTCCCTCAAGCTCTCTCTCTTCCATTAAGCTCTCACTTCCCCCTCTCTCTCTCTCTTCCCTCTCTCTCTCTTTTCCCTCACTCTCTTTCTCTTCCCTCACTCTCTCTCTTCCCTCAAGCTCTCGCTCTTCCCTCAAGCTCTCTCTCTTCCCTCTCTCTCTCCCTCTTCCCTCTCTCTCTCTCTTCCCTCTCTCTCTCTTTTCCCTCTCTCTCTCTCTCTCTCTTCCCTCTTTCTCTCTCCAGTACTAATGACATGTGGCCCAGAAAATGTTGGACATTTTAAGGACTTTGTTTGTCTATGACCCCCCCACCATTCATACCCTCTGCACTCCTCCACTGGGAGGTAATACAGATTACTGCAAATCCTCTCATGTTGATGACTGGGTTCTGTTAAGGGAGTTTTTCTCAATAATGACTAATTATGTATACATTTCAATCAGGACTGACTAATCAGAATACTATTATGTTACTGTATAGATGTATGAATTTTCTTTTAATCCTAGTACTGAATATAATGTGTGTAAATATAATCAATAATTAGAACAATGACTGTCTGTTCCTTGGTAAAAATGAATGAATTTATAGTCAGACTGGCTAGAATGCTTATCTACACAGGCAGACCTTGGCTCGGTCGTAAATGATCTAAGTGGGGAGAGACGATGTGGGAAGGCTTGAGAACAATACAGCCATTGTACTGCTGGTTGATGAGACGGGGTAGTAC
This sequence comes from Oncorhynchus nerka, assembly GCF_034236695.1. Taxonomy (NCBI): domain Eukaryota; kingdom Metazoa; phylum Chordata; class Actinopteri; order Salmoniformes; family Salmonidae; genus Oncorhynchus; species Oncorhynchus nerka. The sequence continues at coordinate 2,658,492 of NC_088413.1, read as the reverse complement.
GAAAACTAATGACGTCATTTTCAGTTTATAACCTGTGGTAAACTGTATCATGTTCAGTACTCTCGAGAATAAACGCTGCTGATTGATTTTGAGACTGTTCTCTGTCCATTTCATGCAAATAAGAGTCTTACAAATTCTTAGGAATTGACAGAGTGTTTAATTTTAATTGGGTATTAAAACATATAGGAATTTAATTCCTGTAACAGGTCTTTATTGTATATTATTTCTAGGAAGTTGCCGTTAAATTGCTCTGCCATCATTATTGTATGAGGTATTATTGGTGGGGTTCCCCCTGTGCTGTGATGGGTGTTTTATATGGTGAGTCTTATCTTTTCTCTCCACTGGCTAACAGGCTACACTCTAGACAGTCTCTTCTGCTGATGTGTGTGTGTCTGGTAGTGGGTCTCTCTCTGTCCTACTCTTGTCCTTTCTGCAGGGTTAATACCTGCCTGACACCCAAACTAAATCTTTACCCCTCTCTAACAATACTGCTACAAGATTTACCAACACATGAAGTTTTATATGTCAAATGTTTCTACAAGATAATAACCACTAACATCACATAATCACTAACCACCACACATGTTCAGACTCACCTCAGCTGTGAGATGTAGGGCAGACACTGAAGGAAACTCCTCACTTCACTCTCTTCATCTGACCAGCCATTCAGCTCTACTGGTTTCTTCTCTGGTTGGAGTTTCAGCACTTCTAGGAGGAGGGAGGCCTTTCTCTCTGAGAGGTCTATGGACCAGACTGCAGGAGCTGACTGGTAAACTGTCTGTAATGCTGGAAGGACCATCCTGCCTGTTTGAGTCTCATAGTCCTTCGCATGTGAGAACAGATCCAGCAGGAAATCACATTTCTGATAGTGATATACTTTAGACAGCAACAACACTTTCTCTACAGGTGTTTGTATGGATCCTCTCTCATGGAGAGCTGCTTGAAGATACAGATTCAGTAGGAATGTCTTCTCTCTCTTTGTCCTTTCTTCTGGGGATCTTCTCTGATCATGTGGAGGAGTAAAACTGCAAGAACAGTTGAACAACAAATAGATGAATACGTGAGAGATATGATATGCATTTCTGATGGTGACATTATGGAGGGTAAAATACAATGACCATCTTTCTAAACTCATCATCCACTTCAATTGTTCCTTAAAATCCTGACTACAAAGACTGCATATTTTACAAACAGTATGTGTATATTTAATTATTAAGTTACTGCAGAAAGCTACAAGCATCATCTCTAAAGGGAAATACAGGGACAGACGACTACAATCCCTGAAATGTACTGATCCAACTCACCTCAGCTGTGAGATGTAGGGCAGACACTGAAGGAAACTCCTCACTTCACTCTCTTCATCTGACCAGCCCTTCAGCTCTACTGGTTTCTCCTCTGGTTGGAGTTTCAGCACTTCTAGGAGGAGGGAGGCCTTTCTCTCTGAGAGGTCTATGGACCAGATAGCAGGACTGGCTGACTGGTAAACTGGCTGTAATGCTGGAAGGAAACTCCTGCCTGTTTGAGTCTCATAGTCCTTCACATGTGAGTACAGATCCAGCAGGAAATCACATGGCTGATAGTGATAAACTTCAGACAGTGACAACACTTTCTCTACAGTTGTTTGTATGGATCCTCTCTCATGGAGAGCTGCTTGAAGACACAGATACAGTAGGAATGTCTTCTCTCTCTTTGTCCTTTCTTCTGGGGATCTTCTCTGATCATGTGGAGGAGTAAAACTGCAAGAACAGTTGAACAACAAATAGATGAATACGTGAGAGATATGATATGCATTTCTAATGGTGACATAAAATACAATAACCATCTTTCTTAAACTCATTCACTTCAATTGTGCCTTAAAATCATGACTAGAAAGACTGCATATTTTCCAAACAGTATGTGTATATTTAATTATTAAGTTACTGCAGAAATATACAAACTTCCTCTCTAAAGGGAAATACAGGGACAGACAACTACAACCCCTGAAATGTACTGATCCAACTCACCTCAGCTGTGAGATGTAGGGCAGACACTGAAGGAAACTCCTCACTTCACTCTCTTCATCTGACCAGCCTTTCAGCTCTACTGGTTTCTTCTCTGGTTGGAGTTTCAGCACTTCTAGGAGGAGGGAGGCCTTTCTCTTTCTGAGGTCAATGAACCAGACTGCAGGAGATGACAAGTAAACTGTCTGTAATGCTGGAAGGACACTCCTGCCTGTTTGAGTCTCATAGTCCTTCACATGTGAGTACAGATCCAGCAGGAAATCACATTTCTGAAAGCGATATACTTTAGACAGCAACAACACTTTCTCTACAGTTGTTTGTATGGTTCCTCTCTCATGGAGAGCTGCTTGAAGACACAGATTCAGTAGGAATGTCTTCTCTCTCTTTCTTGTCTCTATATTATCCTTCAGTAGAGGAAATCTGAACAGACATTTTAAAACAGAGATGATAAACAGGTGAGTGACGAGGACTGATATGAGTAACAGGGTTGGGGAACTGAAAACTAATAGCACCACATGACTCAATCTTTTAAAACAATACAACTATGAATTGGAATTTTAGAGTTTCTACAGCTTCTTCATATGTTAATGTATTAACAAGATAAAGACAGTGTAAAACATGAATACTATCTACACCAGGTCAGTGATATATGGACTCTTGTTGGATAAACTCACTCACCTCAGCTGTGAGATGTAGGACAGACACTGAAGGAAAATCCTCACTTCACTCTCTTCATCTGACCAGCCCTTCAGCTCTACTGGTTTCTTCTCTGGTTGGAGTTTCAGCACTTCTAGGAGGAGGGAGGCCTTTCTCTCTGAGAGGTCTATGGACCAGACTGCAGGACTGGCTAACTGGTAAACTGTCTGTAATGCTGGAAGGACACTCTTGCCTGTTTGAGTCTCATAGTCCTTCACATGTGAGTACAGATCCAACAGGAAATCACTCTGTTTATAATTGTCTCCATGGCAATAAGGAAAGGTGCTGTAAGTCCACACTGATGATACCAGCTTCAGTGTCTTATCTCCTGTCTGCTCCTCCCACTCTGCTGCTTGAGACAGGAGATCCACCAGGAACTTGATCTGCTTTGAGGGATCAGACCTCCGTGGACAGAAACTGCAACAAGGACAGTAACAGCTGATTCAGACATGGATGAACACATGAAACCAGTCATAGATAAAGATATATGAAGTAGTTATACACTTACATAATGTGATTTGGTATAATTTTGATTTGATTTTAGAAACATTCACATGATTTATCTATGACATTTAGTGATGCAACATTATTTATCTGTGACATTTAGTAATGCAACATTAGTTATGTCAGGAAATGGGCTGATAAATGTTCCCAGATTCACCAACATGTGTAGTTTTATACGGAGCCTTCACCGTGTGCTGCCACTTTGCATCAGCAGTCAGAAAGGAGACTCTCTGGGGGGCAGTTTGATAGTGGTGATGCTGCACAACTCTGGTTTATTTTCCCTCTTCCCTCTCTCTCTCTTACCACTCTCTATTTCTCTTCCTCCTCTCTCTCTTTCCTCCCCTCTCTCTTCCCTTTCTCTCCCTCTCTCTCGTCCCTCTCTCTCTCTCGTCCCTCTCTCTCTCTCTCGTCCCTCTCTCTCTCGTCCCTCTCTCTCTCGTCCCTCTCTCTCTCTCGTCCCTCTCTCTCTCTCTCGTCCCTCTCTCTCTCGTCCCTCTCTCTCTCTCTCTCTCTCTCTCTCTCTCGTCCCTCCCTCTCCCTCTCTCTCGTCCTTCTCTCTCTCTCTCTCCCTCTCTCGTCCTTCTCTCTCTCTCTCTCCCACTCTCGTCCCTCTCTCTCTCTCTCTCCTCTGTCTTCCTCTCCTCTCCTCTCTCCCTCACCCATCTCTCTCTCTCTCTCCCCTCTATCTCTCTCTCCAGGACTTTACACAGCAGCAGACTTTATTATAGTTTTCAATGCTCTTCCCTTTGAGGTTCAGCGTGGCTGGACAATCATTGCCCTGCCAGACGTATTTGGGTTGACATTTTAGTTAAAGGGAGGTTTCTTGCCAGTTTATTGTGTCTTGTTATTTGAACTGTATATATGTGGTACTAATGACATGTGGCCCAGAAGATTGTGGACATTTTAAGGCCTTTGTTTGTCTATGACCCCCCACCATTCATACCCTCTGCACTCCTCCACTGGGAGGTAATACAGATTACTGCAAATCCTCTCATGTTGATGACTGGGTTCTTTCTTGTAAATTGTTTCTATGAAGCTGCCGTTAAATTGCTCTGCCATCATTATTGTATGAGATATTATTGGTGGGGTTCCCTCTGTGCTGTGATGGGTGTTTTATATGGTGAGTCTTATCTTTTCTCTCCACTGGCTATCTGGCCAACAGGCTACAGTCTCTTCTGCTGATGTGTGTGTGTCTGGTAGTGGGTATCTCTCTATCCTACTCTTTTCCTTTCTGCAGGGTTAATACCTGCCTGGCGCCCAAACAAAATATTTTCTTTACCCCTCTCTAACAATACTGCTACAAGATTTACCAACACTTGAAGTTTAATATGTCAAATGTTTCTACAAGATAATAACCACTAGCATCACATGATCACTAACCACCACACATGTTCAGACTCACCTCAGCTGTGAGATGTAGGGCAGACACTGAAGGAAACTCCTCACTTCACTCTCTTCATCTGAACAGCCCTTCAGCTCTACTGGTTTCTTCTCTGGTTGGAGTTTCAGCACTTCTAGGACGAGGGAGGCCTTTCTCTCTGAGAGGTCTATGGACCAGACTGCAGGAGCTGACTGGTAAACTGGCTGTATTGCTGGAAGGACACTCCTGCCTGTTTGAGTCTCATAGTCCTTCACATGTGAGTACAGATCCAACAGGAAATCACTCTGTTTATAATTGTCTCCACTGAGAAAAGGAAAGGTGCTGTAAGAACACACTGATGATACCAGCTTCAGTGTCTTCTCTCCTGTCTGCTCCTCCCACTCTGCTGCTTGAGACAGGAGATCCACCAGGAACTTGATCTGCTTTGAGGGATCAGACCTCCGTGGACAGAAACTGCAACAAGGACAGTAACAGCTGATTCAGACATGGATGAACACATGAAACCAGTCATAGATAAAGATATACCAGTCAGAAAGGAGACTCTCTGGGGGGCAGTTTGATAGTGGTGATGCTGCACAACTCTGGTTTATTTTACCTCTTCCATGTCTCTCTTACCACTCTCTCTTTCTCTCTTTCCTTTCTCATCCTCTCTTCCCCATCTCTCTCTCTCTTCCCTCTCTCGTCCCTCTCTCTCTCTCATCCCTCTCTTTCTCGCCTCTCTCTCTCATCCATCTCTTCTCCTTCTTCCCTCTCTCTCTTCTCTCCCTTCCATCTCCTCTCTCCCTCTCTCTCTCTCTCTCCAGGACTTTACACAGCAGCAGACTTTATCATTGTTTTCAATGCTCTTCCCTTTGAGGTTCAGCGTGGCTGGACAATCATTGCCCTGCCAGACGTATTTGGGTTGACATTTTAGTTAAAGGGAGGTTTCTTGCCAGTTTATTGTGTCTAGTTATTTGAACTGTATATATGTGGTACTAATGACATATAGCCCAGAAGATTGTGGACATTTTAAGGACTTTGTTTGTCTATGACTCCCCCCCACCATTCATACCCTCTGCACACCTCCACTGGGAGGTAATACAGATTACTGCAAATCCTCTCCTGTTGATGACTGGGTTCTTTCTTGTAAATTGTTTCTATGAAGTTGCCGTTAAATTGCTCTGCCATCATTATTGTATGAGATATTATTGGTGGGGTTCCCCTTGTGCTGTGATGGGTGTTTTATATGGTGAGTCTTATCTTTTCTCTCCACTGGCTATCTGGCTAACAGGCTACAGTCTAGACAGTCTCTTCTGCTGATGTGTGTGTGTCTGGTAGTGTGTCTCTCTCTATCCTACTCTTTTCCTTTCTACAGGGTTAATACCTGCCTGACACCCAAACTAAATCTTTACATTTACCCCTCTCTAACAATACTGCTACAAGATTTACCAACACTTGAAGTTTAATATGTCAAATGTTTCTACACGATAATAACCACTAGCATCACATGATCACTAACCACCACACATGTTCAGACTCACCTCAGCTGTGAGATGTAGGGCAGACACTGAAGGAAACTCCTCACTTCACTCTCTTCATCTGACCAGCCCTTCAGCTCTACTGGTTTCTTCTCTGGTTGGAGTTTCAGCACTTCTAGGAGGAGGGAGGCCTTTCTCTTTCTGAGGTCAATGGACCAGACTGCAGGAGCTGACTGGTAAACTGTCTGTAATGCTGGAAGGACCATCCTGCCTGTTTGAGTCTCATAGTCCTTCACATGTGAGTACAGATCCAGCAGGAAATCACTCTGTTTATAATTGTCTCCACTGAGAAAAGGAAAGGTGCTGTAAGAACACACTGATGATACCAGCTTCAGTGTCTTCTCTCCTGTCTGCTCCTCCCACTCTGCTGCTTGAGACAGGAGATCCACCAGGAACTTGATCTGCTTTGAGGATAAGGCCTCCATGGATAGAAACTGCAACAAGGACAGTAACAGCTAATTCAGACATGGATGAACACATGAAAACAGTCATAGATGAAGATATATGAAGTAGTTATAGATTTACATAATGTGATTTGGTTTAATCTTGGTTTAATTTTAGAGACGTTCACATTATCTATGTGTGACATTTAGTAATGCAACATTAGTTATGTCAGGAAATGGGCTGATAAATGTTCCCAGATTCACCAACATGTGTAGTTTTATACGGAGCCTTCACCGTGTGCTGCCACTTTGCATCAGCAGTCAGAAAGGAGACTCTCTGGGGGCAGTTTGATAGTGGTGATGCTGCACAACTCTGGTTTATTTTCCCTCTTCGCTCTCTCTCTCTCTCTCTTCCCTCTAACTTTCTCTCTCTCTCTTCCCTCTAACTTTCTCTCTCTCTCTTACCTCACTCTCCCTCTCTCTCTCTCTTCACTCTCTCTCTCTCGCTCTCTCTGTCTTACTTCACTCTCTCTCTCTCACTCTCCCCCCCTCGCTCTCTCTCTCTTCCCTCTCACTCTGTCTCTCTCTTCACTCTCGCTCTCTCTCTCTCTCTGGCGCTCTCACTCTCTCTCTCTCGCTCACTCTCCTCGCTCTCTCTCCCTCTCTCTCTCTCTCGCTCTTCCTCTCGCTCTCTCTCTCGTCCCTCTCTCCTCTCTCTCCCTCTCTCTCCCTCTCTCTCTCTCCCTCTCTCTCCCTCTCTCTCTCTCCCTCTCTCTCTCTCTCTCCCTCTCTCTCTCTCCCTCCCTCTCTCGTCCCTCTCGTCTCTCGTCCCTCTCGTCCCTCTCGTCCCTCTCGCTCTCTCTCGTCCCTCTCGTCCCTCTCTCGTCCCTCTCTCTCGTCCCTCTCTCTCTCGTCCCTCTCTCTCTTGTCCCTCTCTCTCTCGTCCCTCTCTCTCTCGTCCCTCTCGTCTCTCGTCCCTCTCGTCTGTCTCTCTCTCTCTCATCCCTCTCTCTCATCCCTCACTCTCCCTCTCTCGATCTCATCCCTCTCTCGTCCCTCTCTCTCTCGTCCCTCACTCTCGTCCCTCACTCTCCCTCTCGTCCCTCACTCTCCCTCTCGTCCCTCTCTCGTCCCTCTCTCTCTCTCGTCCCCTCTCTCTCTCGTCCCCCTCTCTCTCTCGTCCCCCTCTCTCTCCCTCTCGTCCCTCTCTCTCTCTCGTCCCTCTCTCTCTCTCTCTCTCCCTCTCTCTCTCTCTCGTCCCTCTCTTGTCCCTCTCGTCTCTCTCTCTTATCCCTCTCTTTCTCGCCTCTCTCTCTCATCCATCTCTTCTCCTTCTTCCCTCTCTCTCTCTCCAGGACTTTACACAGCAGCAGACTTTATCATTGTTTTCAATGCTCTTCCCTTTGAGGTTCAGCGTGGATGGACAATCATTGCCCTGCCAGACGTATTTGGGTTGACATTTTAGTTAAAGGGAGGTTTCTTGCCAGTTTATTGTGTCTTGTTATTTGAACTGTATATATGTGGTACTAATGACATGTGGCCCAGAAGATTGTGGACATTTTAAGGACTTTGTTTGTCTATGACCCCCCACCATTCATACCCTCTGCACTCCTCCACTGGGAGGTAATACAGATTACTGCAAATCCTCTCCTGTTGATGACTGGGTTCTTTCTTGTAAATTGTTTCTATGAAGCTGCCGTTAAATTGCTCTGCCATCATTATTGTATGAGGTATTATTGGTGGGGTTCCCCCTGTGCTGTGATGGGTGTTTTATATGGTGAGTCTTATCTTTTCTCTCCACTGGCTATCTGGCTAACAGGCTACAGTCTAGACAGTCTCTTCTGCTGATGTGTGTGTGTCTGGTCTCTCTCTATCCTACTCTTTTCCTTTCTGCAGGGTTAATACCTGTCTGGCACCCCAACAAAATCTCTACCTTTACCCCTCTCTAACAATACTGCTACAAGATTTACCAACACTTGAAGTTTTATATGTCAAATGTTTCTACACGATAATAACCACTAGCATCACATGATCACTAACCACCACACATGTTCAGACTCACCTCAGCTGTGAGATGTAGGGCAGACACTGAAGGAAACTCCTCACTTCACTCTCTTCATCTGACCAGCCCTTCAGCTCTACTGGTTTCTTCTCTGGTTGGAGTTTCAGCACTTCTAGGAGGAGGGAGGCCTTTCTCTTTCTGAGGTCAATGGACCAGACTGCAGGAGCTGACTGGTAAACTGTCTGTAATGCTGGAAGGACCATCCTGCCTGTTTGAGTCTCATAGTCCTTCACATGTGAGTACAGATCCAGCAGGAAATCACTCTGTTTATAATTGTCTCCACTGAGAAAAGGAAAGGTGCTGTAAGAACACACTGATGATACCAGCTTCAGTGTCTTCTCTCCTGTCTGCTCCTCCCACTCTGCTGCTTGAGACAGGAGATCCACCAGGAACTTGATCTGCTTTGAGGGATAAGGCCTCCATGGATAGAAACTGCAACAAGGACAGTAACAGCTAATTCAGACATGGATGAACACATGAAAACAGTCATAGATGAAGATATATGAAGTAGTTATAGATTTACATAATGTGATTTGGTTTAATCTTGGTTTAATTTTAGAGACGTTCACATTATCTATGTGTGACATTTAGTAATGCAACATTAGTTATGTCAGGAAATGGGCTGATAAATGTTCCCAGATTCACCAACATGTGTAGTTTTATACGGAGCCTTCACCGTGTGCTGCCACTTTGCATCAGCAGTCAGAAAGGAGACTCTCTGGGGGCAGTTTGATAGTGGTGATGCTGCACAACTCTGGTTTATTTTCCCTCTTCGCTCTCTCTCTCTCTCTCTTCCCTCTAACTTTCTCTCTCTCTCTTCCCTCTAACTTTCTCTCTCTCTCTTACCTCACTCTCCCTCTCTCTCTCTCTTCACTCTCTCTCTCTCGCTCTCTCTGTCTTACTTCACTCTCTCTCTCTCTCTCCCCCTCGCTCTCTCTCTCTTCCCTCTCACTCTGTCTCTCTCTTCACTCTCGCTCTCTCTCTCTCTCTGGCGCTCTCACTCTCTCTCTCTCGCTCACTCTCCCTCGCTCTCTCTCCCTCTCTCTCTCTCTCGCTCTTCCCTCTCGCTCTCTCTCTCGTCCCTCTCTCCCTCTCTCTCCCTCTCTCTCCCTCTCTCTCTCTCCCTCTCTCTCCCTCTCTCTCTCTCCTCTCTCTCTCTCTCTCTCCTCTCTCTCTCTCCCTCCCTCTCTCGTCCTCTCGTCTCTCGTCCCTCTCGTCCCTCTCGTCCCTCTCGCTCTCTCTCGTCCCTCTCGTCCCTCTCTCGTCCCTCTCTCTCGTCCCTCTCTCTCTCGTCCCTCTCTCTCTTGTCCCTCTCTCTCTCGTCCCTCTCTCTCTCGTCCCTCTCGTCTCTCGTCCCTCTCGTCTGTCTCTCTCTCTCTCATCCCTCTCTCTCATCCCTCACTCTCCCTCTCTCGATCTCATCCCTCTCTCGTCCCTCTCTCTCTCGTCCCTCACTCTCGTCCCTCACTCTCCCTCTCGTCCCTCACTCTCCCTCTCGTCCCTCTCTCGTCCCTCTCTCTCTCTCGTCCCCCTCTCTCTCTCGTCCCCCTCTCTCTCTCGTCCCCCTCTCTCTCCCTCTCGTCCCTCTCTCTCTCTCGTCCCTCTCTCTCTCTCTCGTCCCTCTCTCTCTCTCTCGTCCCTCTCTTGTCCCTCTCGTCTCTCTCTCTTATCCCTCTCTTTCTCGCCTCTCTCTCTCATCCATCTCTTCTCCTTCTTCCCTCTCTCTCTCTCCAGGACTTTACACAGCAGCAGACTTTATCATTGTTTTCAATGCTCTTCCCTTTGAGGTTCAGCGTGGATGGACAATCATTGCCCTGCCAGACGTATTTGGGTTGACATTTTAGTTAAAGGGAGGTTTCTTGCCAGTTTATTGTGTCTTGTTATTTGAACTGTATATATGTGGTACTAATGACATGTGGCCCAGAAGATTGTGGACATTTTAAGGACTTTGTTTGTCTATGACCCCCCACCATTCATACCCTCTGCACTCCTCCACTGGGAGGTAATACAGATTACTGCAAATCCTCTCCTGTTGATGACTGGGTTCTTTCTTGTAAATTGTTTCTATGAAGCTGCCGTTAAATTGCTCTGCCATCATTATTGTATGAGGTATTATTGGTGGGGTTCCCCCTGTGCTGTGATGGGTGTTTTATATGGTGAGTCTTATCTTTTCTCTCCACTGGCTATCTGGCTAACAGGCTACAGTCTAGACAGTCTCTTCTGCTGATGTGTGTGTGTCTGGTCTCTCTCTATCCTACTCTTTTCCTTTCTGCAGGGTTAATACCTGTCTGGCACCCCAACAAAATCTCTACCTTTACCCCTCTCTAACAATACTGCTACAAGATTTACCAACACTTGAAGTTTTATATGTCAAATGTTTCTACAAGATAATAACCACTAGCATCACATGATCACTAACCACCACACATGTTCAGACTCACCTCAGCTGTGAGATGTAGGACAGACACTGAAGGAAACTCCTCACTTCACTCTCTTCATCTGAACAGCCCTTCAGCTCTACTGGTTTCTTCTCTGGTTGGAGTTTCAGCACTTCTAGGAGGAGGGAGGCCTTTCTCTCTGAGAGGTCTATGGACCAGACTGCAGGAGCTGACTGGTAAACTGTCTGTAATGCTGGAAGGACACTCCTGCCTGTTTGAGTCTCATAGTCCTTCACATGTGAGTACAGATCCAGCAGGAAATCACATGGCTGATAGTGATAAACTTCAGACAGTGACAACACTTTCTCTACAGTTGTTTGTATGGATCCTCTCTCATGGAGAGCTGCTTGAAGACACAGATTCAGTAGGAATGTCTTCTCTCTCTTTGTCCTTTCTTCTGGGGATCTTCTCTGATCCTGTGGAGGAGTAAAACTGCAAGAACAGTTGAACAACAAATATATGAATATGTGAGAGATATGATATGCATTTCTGATGGTGACATTATGGAGGGTAAAATACAATGACCATCTTTCTAAACTCATCATCCACTTCAATTGTTCCTTAAAATCATGACTACAAAGACTGCATATTTTCCAAACAGTATGTGTATATTTAATTATTAAGTTACTGCAGAAAGCTACAAGCATCATCTCTAAAGGGAAATACAGGGACAGACAACTACAATCTCTGAAATGTACTGATCCAACTCACCTCAGCTGTGAGATGTAGGGCAGACACTGAAGGAAACTCCTCACTTCACTCTCTTCATCTGACCAGCCCTTCAGCTCTACTGGTTTCTTCTCTGGTCGGAGTTTCATCACTTCTAGGAGGAGGGAGGCCTTTCTCTCTGAGAGGTCTATGGACCAGACTGCAGGCCTGGCTGACTTGTAAACTGGCTGTAATGCTGGAAGGACCATCCTGCCTGTTTGAGTCTCATAGCCCTTCACATGTGAGTACAGATCCAGCAGGAAATCACTCTGTTTAGAATTGTATCCATAGCGATAAGGAAAGGTTCTGTAAGTCAACACTGATGATACCAGCTTCAGTGTCTTCTCTCCTGTCTGCTCCTCCCAGTCTGCTGCTTGAGACAGGAGATCCACCAGGATCTTGATCTGCTTTGAGAGATCAGACCAGTCTGGACAGAAACTGCAACAAGGACAGTAACAGCTGATTCAGACATGGATGAACACATGAAACCAGTCATAGATAAAGATATATGAAGTAGTTATACACTTACATAATGTGATTTGGTATAATTTTGATTTGATTTTAGAAACATTCACATGATTTATGACATTTAGTAATGCAACATTATTTATCTGTGACATTTAGTAATGCAACATTAGTTATGTCAGGAAATGGGCTGATAAATGTTCCCAGATTCACCAACATGTGTAGTTTTATACGGAGCCTTCACCGTGTGCTGCCACTTTGCATCAGCAGTCAGAAAGGAGACTCTCTGGGGGGCAGTTTGATAGTGGTGATGCTGCACAACTCTGGTTTATTTTCCCTCTTCCATGTCTCTCTTACCACTCTCTCTTTCTCTCTTTCCTTTCTCATCCTCTCTTCCCCATCTCTCTCTCTCGTCCCTCTCTCTCTCTCTCTCATCCCTCTCTTTCTCGCCTCTCTCTCTCATCCATCTCTTCTCCTTCTTCCCTCTCTCTCCAGTGCTTTACACTGCAGCAGACTTTATTATAGTTTTCAATGCTCTTCCCTTTGAGGTTCAGCGTGGCTGGACAATCATTGCCCTGCCAGACATATTTGGGTTGACATTTTAGTTAAAGGGAGGTTTCTTGCCAGTTTATTGTGTCTTGTTATTTGAACTGTATATATGTGGTACTAATGACATGTGGCCCAGAAGATTGTGGACATTTTAAGGCCTTTGTTTGTCTATGACCCCCCACCATTCATACCCTCTGCACTCCTCCACTGGGAGGTAATACAGATTACTGTAAATCCTCTCATGTTGATGACTGGGTTCTTTCTTGTAAACTGTTTCTATGAAGTTGCCGTTAAATTGCTCTGCCATCATTATAGTATGAGCTATTATTGGTGGGGTTCCCCCTGTGCTGTGATGGGTGTTTTATATGGTGAGTCTTATCTTTTCTCTCCGCTGGCTATCTGGCTAACAGGCTACACTCTAGACAGTCTCTTCTACTGATGTGTGTGTGTCTGGTCGTGGGTCTCTCTCTATCCTACTCTTTTCCTTTCTGCAGGGTTAATACCTGCCTGGCACCCCAACAACATCTTTACCTTTACCCCTCTCTAACAATACTGCTACAAGATTTACCAACACTTGAAGTTTAATATGTCAAATGTTTCTACAAGATAATAACCACTTGCATCACATAATCACTAACCACCACACATGTTCAGACTCACCTCAGCTGTGAGATGTAGGACAGACACTGAAGGAAACTCCTCACTTCACTCTCTTCATCTGACCAGCCCTTCAGCTCTACTGGTTTCTTCTCTGGTTGGAGTTTCAGCACTTCTAGGAGGAGGGAGGCCTTTCTCTCTGAGAGGTCTATGAACCAGACTGCAGGAGATGACAGGTAAACTGGCTGTAATGCTGGAAGGACACTCCTGCCTGTTTGAGTCTCATAGTCCTTCACATGTGAGTACAGATCCAACAGGAAATCACATTTCTGAAAGCGATATACTTTAGACAGCGACAACACTTTCTCTACAGTTGTTTGTATGGATCCTCTCTCATGGAGAGCTGCTTGAAGACACAGATTCAGTAGGAATGTCTTCTCTCTCTTTGTCCTTTCTTCTGGGGATCTTCTCTGATCATGTGGAGGAGTAAAACTGCAAGAACAGTTGAACAACAAATAGATGAATACGTGAGAGATATGATATGCATTTCTGATGGTGACATTATGGAGGGTAAAATACAATGACCATCTTTCTAAACTCATCATCCACTTCAATTGTTCCTTAAAATCCTGACTACAAAGACTGCATATTTTACAAACAGTATGTGTATATTTAATTATTAAGTTACTGCAGAAAGCTACAAGCATCATCTCTAAAGGGAAATACAGGGACAGACAACTACAATCTCTGAAATGTACTGATCCAACTCACCTCAGCTGTGAGATGTAGGACAGACACTGAAGGAAACTCCTCACTTCACTCTCTTCATCTGACCAGCCCTTCAGCTCTACTGGTTTCTTCTCTGGTTGGAGTTTCAGCACTTCTAGGAGGAGGGAGGCCTTTCTCTCTGAGAGGTCTATGAACCAGACTGCAGGAGATGACAAGTAAACTGTCTGTAATGCTGGAAGGACACTCCTGCCTGTTTGAGTCTCATAGTCCTTCACATGTGAGTACAGATCCAGCAGGAAATCACATTTCTGATTGTGATATACTTCAGACAGCGACAACACTTTCTCTACAGTTGTTTGTATGGATCCTCTCTCATGGAGAACTGCTTGAAGACACAGATTCAGTAGGAACGTCTTCTCTCTCTTTCTCCTCTTTATGTTATCCTTCAGTGGAAGAAATCTGTTAAAAGATTTTATGAAGGTTAAAGATAAATGATTCAATCATTCTACCCTGAAACTTAACCATTAGGGAGTAGATGTTGTGTGGACCTGGGAAGAGGGTAATGTATGCCTAACGAAAACAAAGAGTCTCAATTAACTCATGTTTGAACCGACCCGGCTGTAACTCTGGTGAGACAGGGAGACAGAGCTCTCGTATCTGGGGGAGATTGAAACTGTCAGCTGAGTGGTAATAAACTGTGGTGGGACATCAGGAGAAAAAGAGAGAATCCAAATGTTAGTGTGTATGTATGTGCGTAGGTTAAGAGAATATTATATAAGGAACATCTTTGTATATGCACAGCAGAGCTCTCGCTAATAAACTTGGATTTGATCAATTGTGAGCTGGGAATTCTGTCTGTTTAATTTAAGACCAGAACTTTACAACCTCTGGGTTGCAGACCGATTAACATAATTTAAATTTATGAATTACAAAAATCTATAACAAAATCTGAACAAACAGTTTAAAACAGAGATGATAAACAGGTGAGTGACGAGGACTGATATGAGTAACAGGGTTGGGGAACTGAAAACTAATAGCACCACATGACTCCATCTTTTAAAACAATACAACTATGAATTGGAATTTTAGAGTTTCTACAGCTTCTTCATATGTTAATGTATTAACAAGATAAAGACAGTGTAAAACATGAATACTATCTACACCAGGTCAGTGATATATGGACTCTTGTTGGATAAACTCACTCACCTCAGCTGTGAGATGTAGGGCAGACACTGAAGGAAACTCCTCACTTCACTCTTTTCATCTGACCAGTCCTTCAGCTCTACTGGTTTCTTCTCTAGTTGGAGTTTCAACACTTCTAGGAGGAGGGAGGCCTTTCTCTCTGAGAGGTCTATGGACCAGACTGCATAAGCTGACTGGTAAAGTGGCTTCAAGGATGGAAGGATACTCCTGGCTGTTTGATTCCTATTATACTTCACATGAGAGTACAGATCCAGCAGGATGTCATATCTCTCAGTTTGATACACAGAGAACAGTGATAGCAGTGTGTTCACAGTTCTCTGGAATGTTTCTCTGTGATCTAGTGCTGCTTGTAGACACAAATCTAGTAGGACTGCTTTCTCTTCTGTCTTCAGTCTTTCAGGGGATCCTCTCTGATGTTGTAGAGGGGTAAACCTGTGACCCATAAAACACAAGAACGTCTGTTCAGAAGCAGGGAGAATGTGACTGCGGCCTCTTTTACAGACTGAATACTGTTGTCATGTGTGTCTCTTGTGTTGTTGTAATGTCTTCTTTAAAAAATACTACCATACTAGACTGCAGACTTTACTGTAGTGTTTTGGATACTTTCTTGTAGTATTCTATAGTAAAGTGAAAGTATTTCTTCATGTGGGCAGTGAAGTGTGTTCTCAATCAGGGACAGCTGTCTATCGTTGTCTCTGATTAGGAATCATACTTAGGCAGCATGTTTTCCCACCTTAGGTTGTGGGATGTTGTTTTTTGTTCTGTGACATTTTGTTTGTTGTTTTAGTGAGCAATAAAGATCATGAACACGCTGTGTTACGAAACAGCCCTATCTGGTGCAACAAACACAGAGACAGGAACAATCACCCACAAAACCCAACACCAAACGGGCTACCTAAATATGGTTCCCAATCAGAGACAATGACTAACACCTGCCTCTGATTGAGAACCATATCAGGCCAAACACAGAAACAGACAAACTAGACACACAACATAGAATGCCCACTCAGATCACACCCTGACAAAAACAAAACATAGAAACATACAAAGCAAACTATGGTCAGGGTGTGACACGCTGCACCTTGGTCCACTTCTTCCGAAGAGCGATACAAGTCCAGGCATTTATATATCTATTGTAGTCATACTTTAAAAGCCTTTTCAAAATCGACATACTACACTATAACAAC
This sequence comes from Oncorhynchus nerka, assembly GCF_034236695.1. Taxonomy (NCBI): domain Eukaryota; kingdom Metazoa; phylum Chordata; class Actinopteri; order Salmoniformes; family Salmonidae; genus Oncorhynchus; species Oncorhynchus nerka. The sequence goes on along the minus strand of NC_088413.1, from coordinate 2,642,073 downwards.
AGAAACAGACATACTGCACTACACTATAACAACAGAAACAGACATACTGCACTACAACAACAGAAACAGACATACTGCACTACACTATAACAACAGAAACAGACATACTGCACTACACTATAACAACAGAAACAGACATACTGCACTACACTATAACAACAGAAACAGACATACTGCACTACAACAACAGAAACAGACATACTGCACTACACTACAACAACAGAAACAGACATACTGCACTACACTATAACAACAGAAACAGACATACTGCACTACAACAACAGAAACAGACATACTGCACTACAACAACAGAAACAGACATACTGCACTACAACAACAGAAACAGACATACTGCACTACAACAACAGAAACAGACATACTGCACTACACTATAACAACAGAAACAGACATACTGTACTACAACAACAGAAACAGACATACTGCACTACACTATAACAACAGAAACAGACATACTGCACTACAACAACAGAAACAGACATACTGCACTACAACAACAGAAACAGACATACTGCACTACAACAACAGAAACAGACATACTGCACTACACTATAACAACAGAAACAGACATACTGTACTACAACAACAGAAACAGACATACTGCACTACACTATAACAACAGAAACAGACATACTGCACTACAACAACAGAAACAGACATACTGCACTACAACAACAGAAACAGACATACTGCACTACAACAACAGAAACAGACATACTGCACTACACTATAACAACAGAAACAGACATACTGTACTACAACAACAGAAACAGACATACTGCACTACACTATAACAACAGAAACAGACATACTGCACTACAACAACAGAAACAGACATACTGCACTACAACAACAGAAACAGACATACTGCACTATAACAACAGAAACAGACATACTGCACTACACTATAACAACAGAAACAGACATACTGCACTACAACAACAGAAACAGACATACTGCACTACAACAACAGAAACAGACATACTGCACTACAACAACAGAAACAGACATACTGCACTACACTATAACAACAGAAACAGACATACTGCACTATAACAACAGAAACAGACATACTGCACTACACTATAACAACAGAAACAGACATACTGCACTACACTATAACAACAGAAACAGACATACTGCACTACAACAACAGAAACAGACATACTGCACTACACTATAACAACAGAAACAGACATACTGCACTACAACAACAGAAACAGACATACTGCACTACACTATAACAACAGAAACAGACATACTGCACTATAACAACAGAAACAGACATACTGCACTACACTATAACAACAGAAACAGACATACTGCACTATAACAACAGAAACAGACATACTGCACTACACTATAACAACAGAAACAGACATACTGCACTACACTATAACAACAGAAACAGACATACTGCACTATAACAACAGAAACAGACATACTGCACTACACTATAACAACAGAAACAGACATACTGCACTACAACAACAGAAACAGACATACTGCACTACAACAACAGAAACAGACATACTGCACTACACTATAACAACAGAAACAGACATACTGCACTACACTATAACAACAGAAACAGACATACTGCACTACAACAACAGAAACAGACATACTGCACTACAACAACAGAAACAGACATACTGCACTACAACAACAGAAACAGACATACTGCACTACAACAACAGAAACAGAAATACTGCACTACACTATAACAACAGAAACAGACATACTGCACAACAACAACAGAAACAGACATACTGCACTACAACAACAGAAACAGACATACTGCACTACAACAACAGAAACAGACATACTGCACTACAACAACAGAAACAGACATACTGCACTACACCATAACAACAGAAACAGACATACTGCACTACAACAACAGAAACAGACATACTGCACTACACTACAACAACAGAAACAGACATACTGCACTACAACAACAGAAACAGACATACTGCACTACAACAACAGAAACAGACATACTGCACTATAACAACAGAAACAGACATACTGCACTACACTATAACAACAGAAACAGACATACTGCACTACAACAACAGAAACAGACATACTGCACTACAACAACAGAAAAAGACATACTGCACTACACTATAACAACAGAAACAGACATACTGCACTACAACAACAGAAACAGACATACTGCACTACACTATAACAACAGAAACAGACATACTGCACTATAACAACAGAAACAGACATACTGCACTACACTATAACAACAGAAACAGACATACTGCACTATAACAACAGAAACAGACATACTGCACTACACTATAACAACAGAAACAGACATACTGCACTACACTATAACAACAGAAACAGACATACTGCACTACAATATAACAACAGAAACAGACATACTGCACTATAACAACAGAAACAGACATACTGCACTACACTATAACAACAGAAACAGACATACTGCACTACACTACAACAACATAAACAGACATACTGCACTACAACAACAGAAACAGACATACTGCACTACAACAACAGAAAAAGACATACTGCACTACACTATAACAACAGAAACAGACATACTGCACTACAACAACAGAAACAGAAATACTGCACTACACTATAACAACAGAAACAGACATACTGCACAACAACAACAGAAACAGACATACTGCACTACAACAACAGAAACAGACATACTGCACTACAACAACAGAAACAGACATACTGCACTACAACAACAGAAACAGACATACTGCACTACACCATAACAACAGAAACAGACATACTGCACTACAACAACAGAAACAGACATACTGCACTACACTACAACAACAGAAACAGACATACTGCACTACAACAACAGAAACAGACATACTGCACTACAACAACAGAAACAGACATACTGCACTATAACAACAGAAACAGACATACTGCACTACACTATAACAACAGAAACAGACATACTGCACTACAACAACAGAAACAGACATACTGCACTACAACAACAGAAAAGACATACTGCACTACACTATAACAACAGAAACAGACATACTGCACTACAACAACAGAAACAGACATACTGCACTACACTATAACAACAGAAACAGACATACTGCACTATAACAACAGAAACAGACATACTGCACTACACTATAACAACAGAAACAGACATACTGCACTATAACAACAGAAACAGACATACTGCACTACACTATAACAACAGAAACAGACATACTGCACTACACTATAACAACAGAAACAGACATACTGCACTACAATATAACAACAGAAACAGACATACTGCACTATAACAACAGAAACAGACATACTGCACTACACTATAACAACAGAAACAGACATACTGCACTACACTACAACAACATAAACAGACATACTGCACTACAACAACAGAAACAGACATACTGCACTACACTATAACAACAGAAACAGACATACTGCACTACAACAACAGAAACAGACAAACTGCACTACAACAACATAAACAGACATACTGCACTACAACAACAGAAACAGACATACTGCACTACAACAACAGAAACAGACATACTGCACTACAACAACAGAAACAGAAATACTGCACTACACTATAACAACAGAAACAGACATACTGCACTACAACAACAGAAACAGACATACTGCACTACAACAACATAAACAGACATACTGCACTACAACAACAGAAACAGACATACTGCACTACAACAACAGAAACAGACATACTGCACTACAACAAAAGAAACAGAAATACTGCACTACAACAACAGAAACAGACATACTGCACTACAACAACATAAACATACATACTGCACTACAACAACAGAAACAGACATACTGCACTACACTATAACAACAGAAACAGACATACTGCACTACAACAACAGAAACAGACATACTGCACTGCACTACAACAACATAAACATACATACTGCACTACAACAACAGAAACAGACATACTGCACTACACTATAACAACAGAAACAGACATACTGCACTACACTATAACAACAGAAACAGACATACTGCACTACACTATAACAACAGAAACAGACATACTGCACTACAACAACAGAAACAGACATACTGCACTACACTATAACAACAGAAACAGACATACTGCACTACACTATAACAACAGAAACAGACATACTGCACTACAACAACAGAAACAGACATACTGCACTACACTATAACAACAGAAACAGACATACTGCACTACAACAACAGAAACAGACATACTACACTACAACAACAGAAACATACATACTGCACTGCACTACAACAACAGAAACAGACATACTGCACTACACTATAACAACAGAAACAGACATACTGCACTGCACTATAACAACAGAAACAGACATACTGCACTACAACAACAGAAACAGACATACTGCACTACAACAACAGAAACAGACATACTGCACTACACTATAACAACAGAAACAGACATACTGCACTATAACAACAAAAACAGACATACTGCACTACACTATAACAACAGAAACAGACATACTGCACTACAACAACAGAAACAGACATACTGCACTGCACTATAACAACAGAAACAGACATACTGCACTGCACTATAACAACAGAAACAGACATACTGCACTATAACAACAGAAACAGACATACTGCACTATAACAACAGAAACAGACATACTGCACTACACTACAACAACAGAAACAGACATACTGCACTACACTATAACAACAGAAACAGACATACTGCACTACACTATAACAACAGAAACAGACACATGGTGCTGGATGATACTGATCACTGACCGATATGGTGCTGGATGATACTGATCACTGACCGATATGGTGCTGGATGATACTGATCACTGACCGATATGGTGCTGGATGATACTGATCACTGACCGATATGGTGCTGGATGATACTGATCACTGACCGATATGGTGCTGGATGATACTGATCACTGACCGATATGGTGCTGGATGATACTGATCACTGACCGATATGGTGCTGGATGATACTGATCACTGACCGATATGGTGCTGGATGATACTGACCGATATGGTGCTGGATGATACTGATCACTGACCGATATGGTGCTGGATGATACTGATCACTGACCGGTATGGTGCTGGATGATACTGATCACTGACCGATATGGTGCTGGATGATACTGATCACTGACCGATATGGTGCTGGATGATACTGACTGATATGGTGCTGGATGATACTGACCGATATGCTGCTGGATGATACTGATCTCTGACCGATATGGTGCTGGATGATACTGATCACTGACCGATATGGTGCTGGATGATACTGACCGATATGGTGCTGGATGATACTGATCACTGACCGATATGGTGCTGGATGATACTGATCACTGACCGATATGGTGCTGGATGATACTGACCGATATGGTGCTGGATGATACTGATCACTGACCGATATGGTGCTGGATGATACTGATCGCTGACCGATATGGTGCTGGATGATACTGATCACTGACCGATATGTTGTTGGATGATACTGACCGATATGGTGCTGGATGAGACTGATCACTGACCGATATGGTGCTGGATGATACTGATCACTGACCGATATGGTGCTGGATGATACTGACCGATATGCTGCTGGATGATACTGATCGCTGACCGATATGGTGCTGGATGATACTGATCACTGACCGATATGGTGCTGGATGATACTGACCGATATGGTGCTGGATGATACTGACCGATATGGTGCTGGATGTACTGACCGATATGGTGCTGGATGATACTGATCGCTGACCGATATGGTGCTGGATGATACTGACCGATATGGTGCTGGATGAAACTGACCGATATGGTGCTGGATGATACTGACCGATATGGTGCTGGATGATACTGACCGATATGGTGCTGGATGATACTGATCTCTGATCGATATGGTGCTGGATGATACTGATCACTGACCGATATGGTGCTGGATGATACTGATCTCTGATCGATATGGTGCTGGATGATACTGATCACTGACCGATATGGTGCTGGATGATACTGATCTCTGATCGATATGGTGCTGGATGATACTGACCGATATGGTGCTGGATGATACTGACCGATATGGTGCTGGATGATACTGACCGATATGGTGCTGGATGATACTGATCACTGACCGATATGGTGCTGGATGATACTGATCGCTGACCGATATGGTGCTGGATGATACTGATCTCTGATCGATATGGTGCTGGATGATACTGATCGCTGACCGATATGGTGCTGTATTATTGACTGTATGTTTGTTTTACTCCATGTGTAACTCTGTGTCGTTGTATGTGTCGAACTGCTTTGCTTTATCTTGGCCAGGTCGCAATTGTAAATGAGAACTTGTTCTCAACTTGCCTACCTGGTTAAATAAAGGTCAAATAAATAAATAAATAAAAATCTCTGATCGATATGGTGCTGGATGATACTGATCACTGACCGATATGGTGCTGGATGATACTGATCACTGACCGATATGGTGCTGGATGATACTGATCACTGACCGGTATGGTGCTGGATGATACTGACCTGAGTTTGTTGATATTTGGTAGACACTTTAAGATGGTTTTGCTGAGAGCTTTACTGAGAACAGTTCTCTGATCCCAGTGTACACAGAGATTAACCCTCTCTAGACTCTGTGTCATCACTTCTTCTGCTCTCTCAAACACTCGTCCTTCACCCTGGACTGGAAGGTGCAACTCATTTCCACAGAGACTAAGTAAGCTGGTGAAGTCCATCTCTGCCTCACTGCTCAGCAAAGTTTTCCAGAGTTGACACAACATTGAGGGGTCAGATGAATCATCAGAGGATGGTCTTTAAAAGAGAATAGATTATAAATTAGATTATACAGATTATTTCAAAGTAGCATGACAAAGAAGTGTTTATAACTCAGTATCTGAAGGGAAGAGAATATAAGATATTTTTTTAAAGATGGGTTTCTTAGAATTAGACAAAACAAATATTAACCAAGATGTCTGACATGCATTGAAGGGTCAGATATATCATCAGAAAACAGATTAGAAATTTTAATTTAAATCTTACATTTTTGAAGTAGCCAAAGGTTTTCTCAGTAAATTACTGATAGTGTGTTTTGCATTCATCAAGATAACTTATTTGCAGGGATTTGGGGGTGATTTAATCATTAGGGAAAAGTCTTGAGACAGTTTTTAAATTTACAGAGAGATGTATCCTGACCTCAAATGGTATCAGATGTGACAAACAAGGAAGCAAAGTAGTTGAATGGTTTGGTGATTACCAATCTTTATTTGACTAGGTTAGTTTGTACACAGATAACAACCTTACCCAAGATGTCTGACATTCTTCAGAGAGCCCAGTATCAGCCTTACTCCTTGGTCTGACACAGTGCAGCCGTTCAGGTCCAATCCAACCTTTCTCTCTGCAGACTGACTGGTCACATAAGAGACTGCACAGCACTGGTGAGGATCAAGATGTTCTCCACTCAGGTCTAGATGGTAGTTGAGTTTGTCCAGGAAAAGCTGACAGGCCTCAGTAGACTGATATTCATACAAGCACTGACACAAAAACAGAAGATCTATCTCAAACTCAGGATCACCACCTTCTACATGATCTTGGTTTGTTTGAGATGGAAGAAATGTGTTCACCACTTCCTTGAAGAACCAATCTGACATCTTCTTGATCTGTTGAGCTGGAACTAGACTGTTAACCAATCTCATATTCTTCTCAGTCAGAAGCCCAAACAGGAAAGGAATCAAGTGTTTTGTGTGTTTCCATTCTTCAGTCTGGCACTTCTCTAGAACCTCTCTGATTTTGTCTGGATTCTGTAAGAGCCAAAGGGCACCAAAGAACTCCTGCATTGTGTAATGGAGAAATGCAGCGCAAGTGTCTGATGCTGTGGGTGAAATGTTAACCATAAATGCCCCCAAGAATGCAAAATGGACACTGCCTTCTTCACAACTCAGTGTTGTCAAGTTCATGTTTTTCTCATTTGTTGCATCAAAAGCAATTTCTGCCAGAGACAATATTTTCTCTCTGTTTTCTTTGAGATAAACGTCGATATCCGTCGTCGTCTGCCACTGTGTTTTTGGATGCAGTGACGGAGGATGTTGCTGTACATTTCAGTTATAGTGCATGTCTGTTTAGAAGCCTCTGATGTAGGGAAATAAATGCAGGCAACCACCATCAGTGCGTACATTGGGACATGGCACAGACTGAACAACTCTAGGTTGTTTAACACACTGCTCAAGGAGTCAGTCTCAGCACTCAGCATCTGTGTTAAATAAGCCCTGATGGATTCATCACTGAACCCTTTCACCTCCACTCTGAACCAGTCTGTGGGCCAGTCTGTCAGGAAGTCTTCCGATTGATCTGGTCTGCATGTGGTCACAATCTTTGCATCCGGGAGGAGGTTCTCCACAAGGTCCTTTACTACCGACAGAGAGGAGAGGTCTGTGATTCCATCAAATAGGATGACAACGTTTTCAGAGTTCTTCTTAATATCCTGTAACACTTCTTCTTTACTTTCTTTTGGCTCACTGTACATGTTAAAGAGAAGGTCCTCCAGGCTCATGGGTTTTCTGTGTGAAATGTCTCTCACGTCAAAATAATACATGTAATCTAGTTCTCTGTGATCTTTCTCTGCCCAGAGGTTCAACATTTGATGGGAGACTGTTGTTTTTCCAATTCCAGGTTTTCCAAAAAGGATGATTTTTTTCTCATGTGTTTTAAGCAGCTCAGTAGGGGATGTTTCCTTTTTGGCCAAGGGGATGAAGCTCTTTAGTTTTTTAGGCCGAGCTTTCTTGCATCTTTTGCTCTTCACTTTAATTTTAGAGAGAGATGAATGCACGTCTGTATCTAACACAATTGGGGTGTAAGAGAAAGTCCCCTTAGTTCTACATCTCTCTGGTAGGAGACTACAGCTTTGTTTCCATGCACCCTCTGTGATCTTCCGTGCTTTACATTTCAGCTGTGTCTGATATCTGTGACAGGCTATTGAGCCTAAGAAAAGGGTCAATAAAAATCGAGTTAATGGTGAAATAATAGAAAATGTAAATGGATGTAAGTTCTTCTTCTACACAAGTCTATTTTCTGCACACCAAATGCCGTACTTCTGCACTACCTACCTTCAAGGATGTCAGTGTCCACCTCTTGGTCTTCCTTGAATGGGAAGCAGCTGATCCAGTGGTACAGGTCATGCTGCCGTCTGTCCTTTGAATCAGAGGAAGGCTCCAGTAATGTCCTCTGTCTCGTAATGTACAGAATCTCCAGTAACTTGTAGCATGCAGCTTCTCCCTTTTTAACGACTCTGTCCAGTATTTCTCTGGCTTTGTCACTTCTTGTCTCCTTACTATTAATAACTTCCACTTCCTCATTGAGGAAAACTCTCTGCTGCTGAAGGTTGTCAACAATAAGTGTCAGATCCTTGAGCAATCTGATAAGGTCCAGTTTGCGATCTGTGACATAGTTCACAGCAGTCCGTTTAGTGGTTGCCATTGTGCCTTTGGTTATTCTTCTGAACGTTCATTTGACATGGTTTTCCTACATGACCGAAAACGCAGGATCTACAGAATGAATGAGAATAAAGACATTCAAAGATTACATATGATAACTATTGATGGTTTAATAAAATGAAAGTCACCTTTCAGTAACATCAAACCAAATAATGGAGTTGATTTACAGTTGATTTGACATTTTAACATTCTTATTGCTAATGATGACGTTGTTGAACAAGCCAGTTAACCCACTATTAACCTACCCCGGTAGGCCGTCATTGAAAATAAGAATTTGTTCTTAACTGACTTGCTTAGTTGAAAAAATCTAATATTGTCTGAATGCTAATTTCGCCAATGACTGACAAGGAACAAGGAACGAACCCCAACAAATGGCAGTATGATATTTATGAATAATTGAAAAATAAACTTCCTTAATTTTGATAATAAGCAGGTATGTGTGTGGAAACATCCAAACTTTTTCCCAACAGATATTATCAATAAAACCATTCCAATAGGGCATGATGTAAGGAAAGGATACAACATCCTGTTGAAACAAGGCTCCTATTGCTCTATTGTTGTTGAATGGACCAACATGACATAAGGAATAGATACAACATCCTGCTGAAACAAGGATCATATTGCTCTATTGTTGTTGAATGGACCAACATGACATAAGGAATAGATACAACATCCTATTGAAACAAGGATCATATTGCTCTATTGTTGTTGAATGGACCAACATGACATAAGGAATAGATACAACATCCTATTGAAACAAGGATCATATTGCTCTATTGTTGTTGAATGGACCAACATGACATAAGGAATAGATACAACATCCTATTGAAACAAGGCTCCTATTGCTCTATTGTTGTTGAATGGACCAACATGACATAAGGAATAGATACAACATCCTGTTGAAACAAGTCTCCTATAGTTCTATTGTTGTTGAATGGACCAACATGAGGTATAGATACAACATCCTGTTGAATCAAGTCTCCTATAGTAATATTGTTGTTGAATGGACCAACATGAGGTATAGATACAACATCCTGTTGAATCAAGCCTCCTATAGTTATATTGTTGTTGAATGGACCAACATGAGGTATAGATACAACATCCTGTTGAATCAAGCCTCCTATAGTTATATTGTTGTTGAATGGACCAACATGACATAAGGAATAGATACAACATCCTATTGAAACAAGGCTCCTATTGCTCTATTGTTGTTGAATGGACCAACATGACATAAGGAATAGATACAACATCCTATTGAAACAAGGATCATATTGCTCTATTGTTGTTGAATGAACTAAAGGAAAAACGAATATTTCCTACAGATGAGTCAACAGGGTTAATCGTAGGTATGTTCTGAGGATCTTGACATGTTCCTGAATAATAAAACAACTCCCTCTGAGGGAATGGCATCAAAACTATTACAGTCTTTATGTGTTACAGGGATCTTGTAACGTGATAAGAATTTCTTGTAATTTAGTAAAATACCCTTCTATTCATTCTTATTTCTATGTTTACCACTATAATAGGACGCTGCGCATTGGCGTCATTTGTGGCTACAATGTGAAGCCTGGAAAATAACTGGCAGAAATGTGTAGGCGGGTAGGCTACTTGTTTCCTTAAATCCTGTTACTGAATATCGATAATCCGTAACTCCTTGTCCGTTGGTCCGGATTCTATCATGTGTGGTTATCTGTAGACCTACAGAAACCGTCTGAACCGAAATTTTCTCCAAACCGGCACCTTGGCTGTGGTAGACAGACAGCGCTCAAGACTCAAGACGCGCTTTCTCGTAGCCTAATATAGGAGTCGGTTTGGAGAAAAGTTCGGTTCAGACGGTTTCTATAAAGATATCCACACACAATCCGATCGGAAGGACAACGGATTATAGACATATATGCCTTCAGTAACAGGGTTTCCGGAAACAAGTAGGCTACCCCCCTAAAGAATCCACCTGTTCTTTCCGGGCTCCGCATTGTAGCCACCTCCTGTAGGACGTAAACGCCCTGCATCCTATATAGGGCTATACTGCGCACAGATGAGGTATTTGTAAGTTATATTCTTCAAAAATCGTAGCCATTGAACAGTTATATTGCAGATTGTCGCCTACCTTATCGTTTACTCGTCTTTCTCTCTCCGCCTGAGTGGAGAATAGCAGGGTTCATCCTCATGTTATGTGGATCACTGGATGATAGTAATACCACCTGAAAGGATATTAGGAAACACATCAAACTAGACTGTATGCTAATGTTTTGGCATTTCCTATAGACAATTAAATCTACTAGTTGTCTGCTGCTACAGTGACCGTGTGTGTTTCCCTATACCTATTTTACTTTCACTTATACTTCCGTATATAAAAACTGTTTTGGGGGCGGTTCAGCAAGACGCAACGTTTTTGAACAGATATAAAATAACCGATGTAGGACAAACATGCCTCTGACATTTAGCAGAAGGAATCACATCTATTCTTGACATTTCTATCGGCAACATTCGACAGCGTTTGGCTCCTGAAAATAGTTTTTTTTGTAGTTGTCACCAGCAGGAATGCCGTTTCATACTTTCTTGGTGTGTATTCAATTAGTGCAACATTTTTTTGCAATTAGAATAAGCGTTTCTCACTTGACAAGTTCAGGTTAGTCCCTCCCTGTTTCTGATGGTTTAGTCAACATTAGATAACATGCCCCAGTTAGTTTAGTCCCGGGCAATGACTATCATTTCATTCATGCATTATGAATGAAGTCTGTCGCTTGGTCGGTCTATTAAAAGCTATAGGAGTTAGAATCTTAATGACGTGTAAACTATGATGTGGAACTTGTCTCTGGAGTTTCCAGGCTGCTTGCTGAATGATCTACAGCAGTGAGCAGTCAGTGGTCTGTTGTAGTCTGAGTCTGATGATATAACTTAGAACCTTCCGCAGTTTAACATCCAGTCTGTTCTTAGAAGGACACTTCATGCACTATTATAACACGTTCTAGTTTATAAAGTCTGAATGATCAGTTTTAGCTAAATTACAGTCCCTCCTCTGTTGCAGTTAGCCTGCCCAACACTATCAGGCTACGACATGGTTATTCATTTGGAGGCTAAGAAAGTATTTTGCGTGAGATATAAGAGGTGTGCCATGATCAGAGGGTGAAATGCGCGAATCACCGCCAATGGGTGAGAGAAAGCAGCTCTGTTATGACAGGTGTCGGGCGTGTCTCACCACCAATGGGTGAGAGTTGGCAGCTCTGTTATGACAGGTGTCGGGCATGTCTCACCACCAATGGGTGAGAGTTGGCAGCTCTGTGACAGGTGTCGGTAACTGCGCTCATGAGGGTTTTCTATTCTAAAAATCAGTTGCCATTCAACAGTTGTAAATACTGCAGACTGTAGGTCTACCGTTCATAGTTGTTCGTCCTCTCTCCCTCTCCCGCCTGAGCGGACAGCGGAGACTCGGAGGTTTCATTCCGATGTGGATCAGTGGACCAGTGTGGCGTGAGCAGCAATAGTGGAATTTGCAGTTCGACTTCAAAATAAAAGTCCCCCATTGTAACTGATGCAACCCTATAAATATAGTGACAAAATTCTGGGGCAGGGACGAGTTGGGGAACCCTGGTGTGGGCTGTATATAGTCTACATTCTCTAGAGAAACCCTGGTGTGGGCTGAATATAGGCTACATTCCCTAGAAAAACCCTGGTGTGGGCTGTATATAGGCTACATTCTCTAGAGAAACCCTGGTGTGGGCTGTATACAGGCTACATTCTCTAGAGAATCCATGGTGTGGGCTATATATTACCTCAACTAGCCTGTACCCCTGCACACTGACCCGGTACCGGTGCCCCCTGTATATAACCTCCACATTGACTCAGTACTGGTATATGGCTGTATATAGCCTCAACTAGCCTGTACCCCTGCACACTGACCCGGTACCGGTGCCCCCTGTATATAACCTCCACACTGACCCGGTACCGGTGCCCCCTGTATATAACCTCCACACTGACCCGGTACCGGTGCCCCCTGTATATAACCTCCACACTGACCCGGTACCGGTGCCCCCTGTATATAACCTCCACACTGACCCGGTACCGGTGCCCCCTGTAAATAGCCTCCACATTGACCCGGTACCGGTGCCCCCTGTATATAACCTCCACATTGACTCAGTACTGGTATATGGCTGTATATCACCTCAACTAGCCTGTACCCCTGTACACTGACCCGGTACCGGTGCCCCCTGTATATAGCCTCCACACTGACTCAGTACCGGTGCCCCCTGTATATAGCCTCCACACTGACCCGGTACCGGTGCCCCCTGTATATAACCTCCACATTGACCCGGTACCGGTGCCCCCTGTATATAACCTCCACACTGACCCGGTACCGGTGCCCCCTGTATATAGCCTCCACATTGACCCAGTACCGGTGCCCCCTGTATATAACCTCCACACTGACCCGGTACCGGTGCCCCCAGTATATAGCCTCCACATTGACCCGGTACCGGTGCCCCCTGTATATAACCTCCACACTGACCCGGTACCGTGCCCCTGTATATAGCCTCGTTTTGTTATTGTTTTACTTTTTATGTTAGTCTACTTGGTAAATTTTTTCTTCTTCTTGAACTGCACTGTTGGTTAAGGGCTTGTAAGTAAAGCATTTCACGGTAAAGTCTACACTTGTTGTATTCGGCGCATGTGACTAATAAAGTTTGATTTATTTGAATATGTAATTTAACTGGCATTTATAGGTAAAGACAACAAGTTAGAAGTTCTAAGTTTCCAGGAAATGGAACGTTCCAAAAGGAGATTCAGTTGATGTCATTGACCTAATATGGTGCTTCCTGGTAAATGGGCGGGTCCGGCTTTCCCGAGATCTGCCTATCAGAGGAGGAGATGTCTTCAACAAACAACTTTTACATCGTCATGAAAAGAAACACACTTGGGGTGGGATCGCGTTCATACCAGCAATAACTTGAAAGTGATTATTTAGTATTTACTAGTAATGATTTCAACCTTTAGAGAAAACACTGTGACAAACACCAATCATGTGCCTCATGGGACATTTATTAAAAATACAAAAACAAAATATTCATAAATGATTTAAAACGGTCAAAAAATGTAAACATTTGGGATGTTTTTCTGTTTTGATATCAGAAAAGACTTAAAACATTTTAAGTTTTGTTATATTTAGAAATAGACGAGTCCCAACACATTTAACAGTTGTCAGATGTGCTGTAGTGTTTCTAGCCTGAGCTAATTTACAACACCTGGTTGTTATGGAAACAAAAGGTACATCATCAACTGATAATCAAATCAAACTTTATTAGTCACATGAATACAGCTGTAGATCCTTACAGTGAAATGACGAATACAACAGGTGTAGAACCGTACAGTGAAATGCTTATTTACAAGCACTTAACCAACAATGCAGTTAAGAAAATACCACAATAAAAGTAAGAGATAAGAATAACAAATGATTAAAGAGCAGCAGTAAATAACAATAGCGAGGCTGTATACAGGGGGTACCGGTACAGAGTCAATGTGGAGGCTGTATACAGGTGGTACTGGTACAGAGTCAATGTGGAGGCTGTATACAGGTGGTACTGGTACAGAGTCAATGTGGAGGCTGTATACAGGTGGTAGTGGTACAGAGTCAATGTGGAGGCTATATACAGGGGGTACCGGTACAGAGTCAATGTGGGAGGCTGGGGGTAGAGAGTCAATGTGGAGGCTATATACAGGGGTACCAGGTACAGAGTCAATGTGGAGGCTATATACAGGGGTAGTGGTACAGAGTCAATGTGGAGGCTATATACAGGGGGTACCGGTACAGAGTCAATGTGGAGACTATATACAGGGGGTACCGGTACAGAGTCAATGTGGAGGCTGTATACAGGTGGTAGTGGTACAGAGTCAATGTGGAGGCTATATACAGGGTACCGGTACAGAGTCAATGTGGAGGCTATATACAGGGGGTACCGGTACAGAGTCAATGTGGAGACTATATACAGGTGGTAGTGGTACAGAGTCAATGTGGAGGCTATATACAGGGGTAGTGGTACAGAGTCAATGTGGAGGCTATATACAGGGGGTACCGGTACAGAGTCAATGTGGAGACTATATACATGGGGTACTGGTACAGAGTCAATGTGGAGGCTATATACAGGGGGTACTGGTATACAGTGGTACAGAGTCAATGTGGAGGCTATATACAGGGGGTACTGGTACAGAGTCAATGTGGAGGCTATATACAGGGGTAGTGGTACAGAGTCAATGTGTACAGGGTACCGGTCAGAGTCAATGTACAGAGTCAATGTGGAGACTATATACATGGGGTACTGGTACAGAGTCAATGTGGAGACTATATACAGGGTACTGGTACAGAGTCAATGTGGAGGCTATATACAGGGGTACCGGTACAGAGTCAATGTGGAGACTATATACAGGGGGTACCGGTACAGAGTCAATGTGGAGACTATATACAGGGGGTACTGGTACAGAGTCAATGTGGAGGCTATATACAGGGGTACTGGTACAGAGTCAATGTGCGGTTAGTAGGGAGATATTTATGTAATTGAGGTTTTCAACCTCACACTTTGGGCTGGATGTTTCAATATGTAGTTAATTCATGCATAATCACTGTGTAAACTGTGCCGCGCCATTTCCCTCCATTTCCCCTCCATTTCCCCCTCCATTTCACCTCCATTTCCCCCTCCATTTCACCTCCATTTCCCCCTCCATTTCCCCTCCATTTCACCTCCATTTCCCCCTCCATTTCCCTCCATTTCACCTCCATTTCCCCCTCCATTTCCCCTCCATTTCCCCTCCATTTCACCTCCATTTCCCCTCCATTTCCCCCTCCATTTCCCCCTCCATTTCCCCTCCACATGGGCAATTAGAGTTCTATCTCATGAGCTTCAGCCACTCGTATTTGAGTGACAGCTAGCAAGAAGCCAGCCCAGGGTTATCCAATGAGGTTGCAGGGCGGGCCTTAGCAGAGAGAGAGATGACGTGGTGAACATATGTGATGTAGTACAACATTTTCAGGGACCACTTTTGACTTGTGAGTGTTACTATCAGCACTACTGGCTAAAAAGTACACAACAAGTAGCAGAGAATCTCTTTAGTGAGTCTGTTGACTGTAGTTTATACATGATCGGACTGTTCCAGCTGGAAAAAACTGTTTGTTGTGTGTCTTTTGTATTAAAATGTTCCATCAGTTTATGTTCCACATCAAAGAGTTATTATACAACATTATCTTCACCAGATGTCAAAGCTCTTGTCTGTCAGGAAGGGTCTTCTGCCCTGGATTCAGCCTTCTCTTCCTGGACTAAGACCTGATGTTGTTTCACCAGATGTCAAACCTCTTGTCTGTCAGGAAGGGTCTTCTGTCCTGGATTCAGCCTTCTCTTCCTGGACTAAGACCTGATGTTGTTTCACCAGATGTCAAACCTCTTGTCTGTCAGGAAGGGTCTTCTGTCCTGGATTCAGCCTTCTCTTCCTGGACTAAGACCTGATGTTGTTTCACCAGATGTCAAACCTCTTGTCTGTCAGGAAGGGTCTTCTGTCCTGGATTCAGCCTTCTCTTCCTGGACTAAGACCTGATGTTGTTTCACCAGATGTCAAAGCTCTTGTCTGTCAGGAAGGGTCTTCTGTCCTGGATTCAGCCTTCTCTTCCTGGACTAAGACCTGATGTTGTTTCACCAGATGTCAAACCTCTTGTCTGTCAGGAAGGGTCTTCTGTCCTGGATTCAGCCTTCTCTTCCTGGACTAAGACCTGATGTTGTTTCACCAGATGTCAAAGCTCTTGTCTGTCAGGAAGGGTCTTCTGTCCTGGATTCAGCCTTCTCTTCCTGGACTAAGACCTGATGTTGTTTCACCAGATGTCAAAGCTCTTGTCTGTCAGGAAGGGTCTTCTGTCCTGGATTCAGCCTTCCTCTTTCCTGGACTAAGACCTGATGTTGTTTCACCAGATGTCAAACCTCTTGTCTGTCAGGAAGGGTCTTCTGCCCTGGTTTCAGCCTTCTCTTCCTGGACTAAGACCTGATGTTGTTTCACCAGATGTCAAAGCTCTTGTCTGTCAGGAAGGGTCTTCTGCCCTGGTTTCTGCCTTCTCTTCCTGGACTAAGACCTGATGTTGTTTCACCAGATGTCAAAGCTCTTGTCTGTCAGGAAGGGTCTTCTGTCCTGGATTCAGCCTTCTCTTCCTGGACTAAGACCTGATGTTGTTTCACCAGATGTCAAACCTCTTGTCTGTCAGGAAGGGTCTTCTGTCCTGGATTCAGCCTTCTCTTCCTGGACTAAGACCTGATGTTGTTTCACCAGATGTCAAACCTCTTGTCTGTCAGGAAGGGTCTTCTGTCCTGGATTCTGTTGTTGAAGAGTCTACAAAACATGATTATTATGAATCTCCATCCTCCAACAGTTGCCCCCAGAAACAGACACACCCATATAATCTCACACACACACATGCTCTGCTCACCGTCACACACACCCTTACCGTATGGTGTGTATTGAAGTGTTGGTAGAGACCAGTTGGAGAAATCTGTCAGTCAGAGCATCAGTGATGTCATTGTGGCTCAGGCTGAGAGAGAGAGAGAGAGAGAGAGAGGGAGAGAGGGAGAGACGGAGAGACAGAGATGGAGAGACAGAGAGACAGAGATGGAGAGACAGAGAGATAGAGAGGCAGAGAAGGAGAGATAGAGAGACAGAGATGGAGAGACAGAGATGGAGAGATAGAGAGACAGAGACGGAGAGATAGAGAGACAGAGATGGAGAGATGGAGCGATAGAGAGACAGAGATGGAGAGATAGAGAGACAGAGATGGAGAGATAGAGAGACAGAGATGGAGAGATAGAGAGACAGAGAGACAGAGATGGAGAGATAGAGAGACAGATGGAGAGATAGAGAGACAGAGACAGAGAGACAGAGATGGAGAGATAGAGAGACAGAGACGGAGAGATAGAGAGACAGAGATGGAGAGATGGAGAGATGGAGCGATAGAGAGACAGAGATGGAGAGATAGAGAGACAGAGATGGAGAGATAGAGAGACAGAGATGGAGAGATAGAGAGACAGAGAGACAGAGATGGAGAGATAGAGAGACAGATGGAGAGATAGAGAGACAGAGACAGAGAGACAGAGATGGAGAGATAGAGAGACAGAGATGGAGAGATAG